>NC_048418.1:23373775-23398163 GCF_013103735.1 Etheostoma cragini | reverse complement strand
CAGCTGATACCTCCGTGTGGATTTGCTTTTTCTAACCATCAATGCTTTACCATCCCGTCACAGCAAACTGCATCCTGGTCTAACTAACTTAGTAAGACATGTCTGCCTCCTAAGAGTGTTTTATTAGAGAGAAATAAAGAATTGGAAGTTGGCCTAAGTGGAAAAAGCTGACCACACACACACACACACACACACACACACACACAACTTTCTTATACCACTCTTGGGCTTTCTAAACACTAAACACTGACGTAATAACTGACACCAAACACTGACACCAAATTGCATACGCACCCATCAACTAAGCCGCCACTGCACTAAAGTGTTGTTTACTTTGACATGTCCCCCTGTATTAAAGTTGAGTCTATTCATAGCTTCAGCCATCCCCCCCCCCCCCACACACACACAGTTAGCGCCAAATTAAGCACACACTGCATAGTTTCCATTCTGTGTGTATGCTGTCATGCTCGTCATAAAGGTCATCAATTTTCGTGTTGAGCAGAGTCAAACTCATTCACAACACAAGGCCCTCACACACACAGGTAAAACAGGGTGTTTGTGTGTGTGTGTGTGTGTTTGTTGGAGAGAGAACTTGAGTAACAGTATGGCTTATTCTATGATCACTCATTCTCAGCTTCTCATCTGCAAGCTTTCAGGAATGTTTTTAAGACTAACATTACACGCAGTACAATACTTCTTGCTGTGGACTTTCTTGCTTTTAAAGGAATAGTTCGACCTTTTTAGATTTGACTTTCTTGCAGAGAGTCTGATGAGACGATTGATACCGCTGTCTTGTTTGTAAGGGTGTAACTGATCGGTGACTCCATGAAGGCCGATCAGATGACGCACTACTCGTGAGAAAAACTGTTCCTACTACTGAAAAAATGTCTGCAGCAATTGAAAGGACATTTTTTAGATTTTGAGCTAGGACGAAAAGCTAAACAATTACTGATCTATTCTCTAAAGATGTGTGATTTTTATGTCATGGCTTCTATTTTAAGTTCATTACAGCAGGACAAGCCTAAAATACTTACGTCATGCCTTTTTATCTTGACTTCCCAAGATATGTGAGTTTGTTTTTGTGATTGACGTTTCCTGTCAATAAAAGTCAAGAGTTGACAATTCAAAATACATTGTCTTCTGTTAATTTTAATACATATACATTGTTGTTAAGACTATTAAAATTAATATATGACATGATAATATAGAAGGCTTCAAATGGACCCGGTGATCGGAGAAAATCCTGATCGGAGCACCCTTACTTGTTTGTATGCTAAATGTGATGCTACTGCCAGGAGACCGTTAGCCTAGCCTAGCCTAGCCTAGCCTAGCCTAGCCTAGCGATTGGATTTTTTTTTTTTACTTAGGCTGGCTCATTCCACCTGTTTCCGGTCTTTAAGCTAACTGTTTCCTGGCTGTAGCTTCAGACATGAGACTAGTATCTTCTCTTCTCATCAACTCTCAAGCTCATGAGCAAATTAGCCCAAATGTCGAACTATTCCTTTAACATTTCACCTCGCCTGCCGTTTCTCAGTTTTATCAACCTGTATGAGGACTGTTGAATAATCCATTTCTCGCTCTCTAAACCCAGCTGAGGACCCAGGAGGGGCTGCCAGAGAGCGTCCTGCTGATCGCGGTTTCCTGAAGGCCGGCGGTGCCTCCGGGGCTGCAGCCAATCAGCGTCCAGCGGCGAGGAAGCGCAGCAGCCAATGCCTGCTTTAGACTTTAAAAGAACCAGCTACCACCTCTGACCTCTAACCTCTATGCTCCAAGCCTCCACCCCACCCTCCCCCTCCCTCCCTCCCTCCCTCCCCTCAGACACCCACACCAGCCGTCATCGTCCCATCCGCCCTCCCCAGCCTCCGTCCGGCCATGTGAGAGCTTCCACCCGTTCCTCATCCAGGACCGAGAGCCTTACCAAACTCCCTTCGCCCCCTCGCCAATTTCCTCTCACTCTCCAAACCCCCCCCCCCCCCCCCCCCCCCCCCCCCCCCCCCCCCCCCCACTACATGTATGATTGTCTTTGAGTGATACAGTCGGCAGTTTGCCTCGTCGTGTGTGTGGCAGGAGAAGGTGTTTGAAATGTGCCTCTGGTGGTTTCAGGGACGTGCGTCCTACTGACGGAGCTGGTTGAAGATGCTCCTAGACACTGATCCCAGACCAGGTCGGGGTACAGGGATCAGTAAAGGTATTTCTTTTTAGGTCTCCCTGGGTTTGTATTACAGAAACTTACAGGATATTTGTACCTGAATTAGACATTTAAAAAAAAGAAGGTCGAATTTTGAAAGTCTATGTAACCGGAGACTTGAAAGAAGTCCGGAAGTTTCTATCGTACACCCCTAGACCTGTATCTAAGAGCATCCTCTTCTGAGAGCCAGACAGCCTGTGGACGGAGTAGTTGTTCGTGCATGTTAAATCGTGGCTTGAGAGAGGAATTCTGCACACACGTACACAAACACACACATATATGTATAACTGTGTGTGATCGAAAACGGCTCACTCAAAGACGAATCATCCTCATTTTTAGCTGCCACAGAAATGCAAGTTTACCTCTCGTGGCACTTTTATTATCAAGGACCTTCTTTTTTTTTTTGCAAATGCAATGCAAAGAACAACAAAACCCACGATGTATCACACAGTGGAGGAATGTAGAGGGGGGGTAGGCGATCAACGCTAAGTAGTCGTGTATGAGCTGTATCTATATTTGTGGAAGAAGCGTATTAATGCTTTGTCAGCCATCAGCCAAGGGTTATGATTAGCAGAACAAAAGCCAGAGAAAGGTTCCATTTTAGACACAAGCCTCCTCTCTAAGGGTCCTACTGATATTGATTTGAAGTACTGAATAAGTCCAAAACAAGGGAGTAGGGTCAATTCTGGTTGGTTGTGATTTGTGAGATTTGTGATGTACACTAGAATATGTAATTAAAAAAAAAGGAGGTTAAAGTGCTGAAATGGAACCAGGCTAAAAACGCGTATTCAAGCTCCTCTGTAGGAGTTCTCATACGAGCATGTGCAATAATGATGCGGTTTCTTGAATGATCATGCTGCACCGGGTTCTTATTATTTCTTTGCTTGACACTGAGTTATTAGTCCCACTCATAATAACGCTAGGACACAATCAGTGTTACGATTGTACTTTTTAACCAGAGTGTTGATGCATGACAGAAATGGTCAAATCTAAGCTATGGAGCAGGGGATTGCCAATACTTGCCAAAGTTTGAACTTTGAAATCTTGACTTTGACTTGCCTTATCCATGCGAATGACAAAAAAAACAGGCCTTAGGGATACCCAGGTGTCTTTTTTTCAGAGGGCCTCTAGAACCAGAGACGGTAACCGTTAGACCGTTATTTTAGATTGTGCAACGGAAATGAGTTCCTTTTTTCGGACCAAAACTCAACAGAGTGGATTATTCCCACGTGGCCATATGCTATTGTCTTATCGTTATTTCTCTTGGTTCAGGCTTATATTAGCATTCCCATGGCAACGGCAATATATGTTATCAAGTTCTTATAGATGATCCAAACTTTGGCAGGCTACTGGTTTCACTCACTGTTTAAATCTAGTTGTGTTCTTGCTGTACATTTGCCATTTTATGCTGTAAATAACCTGCTTCTTCTGTATGAATTATTTTGTGTGTGTGTGTGTGTGTGTGTGTGTGTGTGTGTGTGTGTGTGTGACTGAAGGAAAAAAAAAACTTCCAACATTTGCTTTTTGCAAAGTTGATTTTCTGGGTAGCTGTGCAATAGTTTCATGTTTTATTTTGATGTTAAACATCATTGTATGACGAGTGTGTTTGCTACATTCACCTCCTGCAACGTCTGATTTATATGCAGTGTATGTTAGATTACGTCACTTTCGATTAGTCGCCTAGGCTGTGTCTGAGATGAAATCACAAACTATGCCTTCATGATATCTAAATCACTGATCACAATATCCTCCACCTATAACAGAGCTCTGATCAATGTTGCTTCGCTTGCCTTTACTTTTAGCTCGAGAGCCTCTCTCGGTGTAGAAATGGCCTTGGTCTTGCTCTGGTCTACCTGAGATCTGCCAAATTAGGTTTTGTTTGCGCTCAAGTCTTCGGAAAAAGACAAAAGTTGCCGAGTATTTCAAAAGATAAAAAGTTCGGTATTTCCTTTTTGACATTTAAAGGGAAACGTTTTGAAGAATTGTCAACTGTTAAACAGCCAATGACTGGAAAAGATTGTGAAAAATCTGATCCACAAAGCACCTTGTCAGAGCGTAAACAAAGCCGGGATTCAAACGGCAGTTTGAATCAATGTATTGTTGGTCCTGAGTTGCGTGTGTATATACTGCTATCTGATTGGTGCAGCTTGTATGTGGTATGGAAAGCAGCTTTTTCTGAGTTTGTGCATAAAGAACTAGAAAGCCGATACAGGACTCCTGGAAGGATCCTGTCTCTGATGACAGTTAAAAGTTTGCTGTGTTGGCAAAAGTATTATAATGACAGATTTTGGGAAAGAATTAATAAAAATTCTTAAAAAGCTTGTGTAGTTTACTTTTGGTTGTAATGTGTTGTTTGTGTGTAACTTTGTTCATTAAAAGGCGTTTTTCCCTTATTGGTACCTGCTTGGTTCGGCTCGACCGGGGTGCCCCGTCCTCCAGATCAGTACCCGCTCATGCGTGAGGCAAGCCGTTGCAGGAAACCGCCGTGACCTTACACACACGCATAATGTCAAAGGAGTGTGTTTTTTGATTCCCAGCCAGAAGACAAATTAGTTTTAAAAGAAGCTGGAGGCAACAAAAAATTAAATTATAAGAAAATGCTGGCCCCCCCCCGTCGCTGATGATTATGACGATTCTCTCCGACCAATCAGCAGTCCACAGGTTTTCTTGTCGCTTCAGTTCGCTTGGAACCTCGACTGAGGTAGTACTACAGAACCTTAAGAAGGTTTTTTTAGCTTAATTTACCATAACTGAACAGCTTCGGAGTCATTGGAATTGTTAGATGACTGTTTTTGAGTTGAATGGTGGTCGTCTCGCTCCCCCCTAGCGCCTCTGAAAAACCGCTAAGTCGCTGGACTCAGCGTCAGGAAGTAGGCCGTGATATCAGGTCTCGTGAAATTGCTGCACGGCACTGCTCGCGTACGCCCATTCAGGAACAGGCGAACAAGGTAGCGAGGGAGTTTTTTCACAGTATCGTCATGGCTGGGTCGGCAAAAAAAAAGAAACGGATACTTAGGAAAGCAGTGTAGGAGGAACAGAGAAAAAGACTGACCAAGGGAGGGGTCAGAAACAAGTAAGGGGGGGGGGGCTCTATAGAGGAACCTGCGAGCAAAAAGTGAAGCCAAGAAATGGCCAAAACTGCGTAGCGCCCCTTTAATAAAACTAATAAAATACACTTCAATCCAAATGTCTTTGACCCAGAACACAGGCTTCCTACACCAGACTGAAAGAAAAGACAGACAGTAGGAATTAGGACCAGCGTGTCCTCTTTTTATTTGCAAACAAGTAAAACCTTGCACCGTGAACCGTCACACTGGTTCTGTACAGCATTTGAAAAACATTCATCAACGATTGAAAAATTCAAGTTTAGATTTTTAACCTTAAAACGTCACACCCACGGCTCTTGTCCACACTCCCTTATCTAACTCTGAAAAACTCTTTGGACCAAACTTCACGGCTAGGCTCGACATTCGCTAAATACTTTTAGAGCGTCTAGTTGAACACTGACAGGATGTATGAAAGCCCGTTCCAACGCCTGTGCAGTGTATCGACCACGTGTGTACTGTATTGAAAGTCCAGAGTTACACGGCACAACAACAAAAAAATACTTTCAAAGCCACTATACCTCAAAATACAGATAAAAAACACTTTGTACAACTTTGAAATGGCAACCGTCTATCCTTATAGCCCTGTAAGTTCATCCGAATGCAGTCGATCTGCGCCGCACTCAGTAAATGTGGCGTATCCTCACAAGTTGCAGACATTCAATGCATGCAAAGCAGCAAGTTAAAAAACTGTTTACGTGTGTCTGTGTATGACTACACATGTAACAAATACATACAGTACATTGCTATTTGATAAAAACGGGAAAAAAGCACAAATTGGGTTCCATAATGCAAATTAGCTCCAATACAGTAAGAGTTGTCGGCTGCATAGTTAAGAGCTTATATCGCTCCTGCTCACTGGATGGTAAAGTGCTAAATTATGTCAAGATAAAAGGCAACAGCAGAACTAACCATCGATCTTTCACCTCCATTCCCCATCTGGAAATGAATCTACTCCATTTACAGTTTAGTTCACGTAGTAGATGCCACTGAATGATGGCTGAACTGGGAGAAATTGAATAAAACATCTAATATGTGCCGACAAAATAAGATGTAGGTTATTGCACATTATGTTCGCCCAAAGCCATTCTGTTATTCTGACTTAAGTGACACCAAATCAAATCGCTGATCCACATCAATAACACGCAAAAGCCGTCACGTCCCGAAAATTACAGTTAAAAGCAGACGATCTTTCACAAGTCACCGTCTTCCTTTACACATTCAAATCAAATCTCGTTTTAAAACACAGACATGTATATATAGTCACAATACACACAGTGATTCAGTCAGTCTCTCTCTTATCTCTCTGTAGATGTCACAGGTAAAAGCCACAGTAGGATTTGCTCTCTCTCCGACAGCCTACCTTCCTACACACACGTCGCTATTTGTTCCGAGCCCTATGTAGAGAGGAGTGCAACCTTTTTCCAAAGCCAAAGTCACAGCCACTGGCTTCTTATCCAGTGCAAGTTTTGGCTAAATGTGATGATACTGAGAATAAATAAATAAAACGAACAGCAGAATGCAGACATGCCGTTCTCTAAACGCGGCGTGAAGCGCCCAAGTTGCGGTTTAGATCGGCTTGTAAAGCAGAGAGGTGACGTATTTCTTCTTGTATCTGTGAGTCGCGCTCAGCACCATTACTCCGTCCTGCACAGACACAAAGGAGATGCTCACGCTTCTGTAAGTGCCGTCTGGTCCACACAGCATGAAAGAGAATCATGAAAATACTAATAATAATGTCTAACTGCATTATTAGCATATTTAGAACAACCATTATGAACAAACAACGGGGTTGCTTTAACAATAAGAAAGGTTCAGCAGCCTCACATTCATTGTGACTGTCAGAGTGGCACACTTGCATATTTAAAAGAAGTTTTTTTTAACAGCCCTGGTTTAAGCAATACACACTTGTAGGGTAAATATTTTCATTGACAAAAACATAATTCAAAGTATGAAGCCTTTAACAGTTGAAATTAGTCTAGTTAGCAGTTAGCTGGCCATGTTGAAAGAGATTCAAACCCCCTGCACCGAATTTGGCTGCTCATGGATGTATGTGTACTTTTGTGTATTTTATGTGTATTTCATGTGGTGCCAGTAACATCTGGAAACACGTGAGGAGTATTCCAGCTGTTTCCAGGGACCCTACCTTAATCGAGAGGGCGTAAAGGTGGTTTAGCATGACGTGGTTGGGCTCAGGCAGCAGGGCAGGGTCACACTGACGAGAGAGAAAGGGGAAAACTTAAAGAGAAACTAGTAAACCACAACAACAACAACAACAACAACAGGAAAATCACAACAAGGTCAGAGGATGAAGTGTTAAACGGAGGCACTGACGGATATGTTGGTGTCCTTGTTGAGAATGACTTGGAGGAGGTGCGGAGGGAGGATGGGTGGGGCTTTGAAATGCTCCTCAGGTCTGAAGCTGTACTGCTCCTGCCCGTATGGACCTGGAGGGGAGCTGGACAGGTCTGCAACACACACACACAACAGTCGCCATTACACTGCTCATAGGGTTTCAAGGCTGGATTAAACTTCCCATTGGACAATATCACGGGTGTCACCATTCTCCAAATCCAGTATTTCTTATTTCAAAATTACCAAGGCCCAATCAAAAGCACTATTAGTACACTGAGACACAAATGGACAGCGCATGAAGGGCAGTCCAAGCCCCCACACAACACACACACACATACATACACCCTGTGTCTTTAGCTGCATGCTACCAACCAGAGGCAGGGGTGGAGAGATAAAAAAATAAATACTGGGGGAATCGCCGATCTTGCTTTTGATTTCAAAAACGAAAGCTCATTTTGAACAAATTTTAATTTAAAATTGAAATTGTGACTCCCCTAAAAAAAAAAAAAAAAGGGGTGAGGAAAAAAAGAAATTCGATACAGCATAGTGTCGCAATATTTTCCATGGCAATACTGTATTGATACACAGGCAGCTGGTATCAATGTATTATTATTTATTGTATGTGTTGGTCAGTTTGCAGCCATAGAATTGAAGTGAGACAAAACAGAAATGTATCTAGATAAAACAGATGTTGACAAAGTTTCCATTTGAGGACATCATTTGAAATTGGGAAAAAATTGAAGTTGTAGAAAAGGGTATAAATTGGAATATATCGCAGAATATTGCAATACTATTGGATCGGGGCATAAGCATCGTGACAATATCGTTTTGGGAGGCGTCTGATGAGTCCCACCCCTAAAAAAGACCTCCGTTTAGTTTTTACTGTAGTGAAGGAACAGGCAGGACATAAGCTGACCTGATGTGTCTGAGCACTCCAGAGAGTCCACGTTCAGGGCGTCAAACACCTCAAAGTCAGACTTCTTCACCTGGATCAGGTTGTTGATGGTGCCGAGCTGACTGGTTACAACCGTCTGCAAAACAGACATGTTTCAGGAAAGTAAAGAGGAATCACTCTTACAATTATTGCTTATAACGCTCTGCACACATTCCCCTGGGATGTACACGAGGCTTTGATGGTGATGGTGATGCTGTGCATACAGCGATGGATCCTCTGTGGTTTTCCCGAGGTAACTCCACCAGGACATTAGCAACACTGACTGAATATCATGTAGCACTTCAGGATTAGGAATGGTTGATATTTCACTCTTCAAAAATGTCTCCAGTTTCTCAGGAGCTTACTATCCTCCCAAATTTATAACATCAGATCTGTGTAACACGCCAAAGAGCGTCAGAAAGGCTGGAACTAAGCGGTTTGGGATTAAGGAAAAATATTCAATAACAATAGAATCAAAGTGACAAGGTTGTACCTCTGAGGGGTCATGGACCCACTGTCCATCTACAAAGAACTTGTACTGGTGTTCTCCTTCTGGCAGGTCCAGGATCGCTACAAAGTCATTATGGCTGCGCAGAAAGGAAAAGAAAGAGTATTAGTGCTCATGTCCGTTAAAACTCTACAGCTGTCACATGTGGCTGGAGCTCATGGATAAGATGAGATCATTAACATGGGATCCCTAAGACACGGCTCGACATTAAGGCGAGGCAGCTTTACTTGTATGGCACATTTCAGCATCAAGGCAATTCAAAGTGCTTTATATAAAAATATTAAAATAGTAAAAGTTACAATATCTAATGCATATATAAAATATAGTATACAAAATTATAAATCTTTACCCGGACAAGTGACTTTTGTGAAGTACCCATACTAGAAAAAACAAATTTTCTGGGATTTGGGGTGTTCTTTTGTGTCTCTGGTGATTCCACACACATACAAACTTTAAAAAAACAAACATCCGTGCTGTTTTGAGGGAGATCCGGTTTCCGAATGTCCTCTGTCTCCAGTCTCCAGGTGTGCTGTTCAACATCTGCACGGCTTTCTACGTCACTAGAGACGAGGTGGCTAACCGTTTCCGGTCACACAATTTTTTTTTTTTTTTTTTTTAAATTAAACCATGTAAAGCTATTCTGGTACAACCTCAAAATACAACTATGAACCTGAAAATGAGCAGAATATGGGTGCTTTAATGTCAAGCCTTGACTATGAGACCGTGGCATTTATAGCGTGCTGATTAGGCCTGCACAATATTTAATTTTTTTATTATTGTCATTCACAAAACGCTGCGACGTATCGCAAAAGACAATTTTTTTAGTTAGTTAAAAGGAAATAGCAATAGAAAAATGCACTTTATGATGTAATGTCATGCCTTTTGTGTTCAGTTCAATGTGCTATTGGTTTAATAAAACAATGCTGGAAATTATTTACTTTCATTTGTTTTAAATTCAACAAGCAATGTGTTGCAAAATACTGAGAGCAGCAGACCTGAGTACACTTTAATATCTGGTCATTTGCAGCAAGTCCTATCATAACGGCAAATATTCTATATAAGTTATCGCACATCCTATATTTGCCTTATATCGTGCCGCTCTAAAGCTGACCAAAAAAATTAAATAACATGTTTACCTCTTATTTAGTGGTATCTTCGTGCTCCAGTTATTAAAGGAACCGGCTATGTAGACCTCCTTTCCCCCTCCGGCCCAGCGGATGACCGTGGGTCGAGACTGAGGACCAGCTTTCATCTGCTCCACCAGATCGGATTCTTTCTCTTCCAACACCTAAAAGCAATTCATTAACATCTCAAAGATAATACGTGAATCAGAAAGGTATTCCTGCAGAACAAACTGTAAGATTGTCTACAATAATCTGTATTTCTGGTTCTGATTTTCCCAGCAGTACCTTGGACTCTGGCCCATGGGTGTTGAAGATGTTGGGGTCATCTGTGCTGTCCACCATCTTGCTGCTGGGTTCTTGGTCTTTGTGACTGCCGCTGCTGTCCGAGCGATGGGCTTTGGCTCCGTGGCGTTCTCCAGACACCCTGTCGCTTGTGTTTCCCATGATGCCTCACTCCTCACTGCCTTGCTACTGCAAAGAAAAAAAAACATCTTCTTAGATGCTTTGTTATGTATTTGCTTGCTTTCAAGTAAGACCAATGCTTTCAATGCAACACCTTGACAACGGATTATGGACACAATAACAATATGTGGAAGATATGGATTATCATGAATACTAGCCATAGACAGGCCCCAGTTTTGCGCCTTGAGTGTTTAATAATGGCAATGTAATGATTACAAACGGCAGCCACAAACTGGGGCTAGCCACAGGCTAGATATGCTGACAGCAGATATACAGAACAAACAATAAGTGTGTTATGTGGCGGATTTAAAACAGTAGACACAATCTTAACATTTTCAAGATACAATAAAAGCCCAAATAATGCTGAACGGCTTTCAAGGAAGGCTAACCGGCTAATCACTAGGCTAGACCCCTCAAAGAGGGGTCCGTGAGGGGAGTCAGCATTTTCCCCAGCAATTTATTTTCATTATAATTCCATTCATTATGATAATGTATACTTTATTAATCCCACAAATGGAAATACACTCAAATAACACAAACATGCTCAGTACATATACATGCACTAATGGATAGATGTCAGAGTGTGTGTGGGGGGGGGGGGGGCTGCCCATGGAAAGGCGCCCTGAGCAGTCGGGGGTTCAGTGCCTTGCTCGAGAGCACCTTGGCAGTGCCTAGGAAGTGAACTGGCACCCCTCCAGTTACCAGTCCACCACCATACTTTTGGCCCGTATGGGGAATTGAACCCAAGACCCTCCGGTTCCTAACCCAACTTCCTGCTGATAAACAACACAATGACAAAATGTATGACCATTTTGGCGAGCGGTTTCATAGACTTTATGTAATAAAACATCTAAAAGCAAAAATTCCAATCAGGTGTGGATCCTTGCTGATCAAATGGAGGGTCAGAGGTGACGTCTAATTTGTGTAAAACTGAATGTTACTTTATTGTGGTTTCCTTGGCTTGAAATAGTTTGAGAACCACTGCAATAGACAGCCTCAGATACAAGCAGGTCACTTTGGCAGACGGTACTGTCTTTGTCTCCTCCTTATATTGAATTTACGCCGTGTGAACTGCGACAACGACAGACGCCACAGCCGCTTAACGTTAGCTAGCTAATCGTCTTGCCAGACACAACACAGCACCGTCGATTTAACGCCCACCCACGTTAGCTACTTCACAAGCAACAAGTTGAAACTTCCTAAATTACATTTTAGATACAATGTTGTCGTGAATTAGGAGCAGTAATAACACATAGCTTGCTGGCTGTAACCTACAAAGGTGTCCCCTCTGGCAGTTCAGCTGTGCCAACCTCATACCACTACGACAGGAGAGTATTTTTAGCTTACAGTTAGCTTGCTGCTAGCTGTCACTTTGTAATGGCTAGCTGTCACTTTGTAATGGCTAGCTAGCTCAGCACGTTGTCTTATTTACGACGTCAGTGTTGATGATGACAACCCGACTAAGCGTCCTCATATTTGGTACGATAGAGCGAGTAAACTCACGGATACCAGCTTATGTTAATATGTAGTTTTTTTTCAGCGGACGGTCACCCTCTCTCTCCGAGAACTGCAGCGCCTCGGCTACAACGCTGACCCGACCTCCGATAGCATTCACACCCTACTATTGGCCAGGCCTCTATGCTGACACGAGGTAACGGAATCTGATTTGTTCAGGTCCTGTCCTCTGACCAATCGGCTATCCTAACCTTAACCACTCGAGGTGAATCCCTAACCACAACCAATCGTGATGCCTCGTAGGGCGGGACTCGGCTAAATTATTATTGTTTCATGTCTGCACACTGAGAAAGAGTCATTTCCATTTAACACAATGGCCAACATGCACCACACCAAAGCCAGATTATATCAAAAATACAAAGCTGATAGAATCATTTTGACTTATTTATTTTTTTGTCTTAATTCTTCTGAGTCTGTATTTTGCCTGCTTTCTCACAATAATATATCCAACATCTATTGCTCCTGACTCCTTTTAATTAGGCCAGCTAGAACCTATTAGAAAAAAAAGTTAATAAAGTACTACCAAAGTTAATATGATAACTGAAAAGGAAAATACTATCACGATCTGGATTACTTACAATCTCCTGAACAAAATCTTCAGTTTTGCATAGAAATGCCTCCATGTGTTTCACCGTAATTAATCAAAACCTGTTTTAATTTTCCAAAATCCACTGAATGTTACTTATAATAAAGACAATAGACTGTTTTTTGTCTTACAGGATAGATACAAATGTCCCGCCACCACTTGGCTTTAACACAATGTTAAAGGTTATCCAGTTGTGGGTGTGTGAGTGTGGGTCTGTTTGGAGCTGGATGTGTTGAAATGAGAAGCGACACAAGACAAAAACATGCTCCCTGCTAGTATTTTAGTCCAATTACCAGTTATAACTGTTACCATCATAAAAATCCATAAATAGTCTCTCACTCACACACACATACACACACACACACACAATATGCATAGTAAAAAACACATCTGTTGATGTTAAAGAGTTTACATTGATTGGCTCTAAGGCACATTTAAATGATTATCAAATAACACACAGAATTAGTGATTTTCACATTGCATTTTTCTCCAGGCACACAGTATTCCAGTGTAAACAAGTTATTGATTTTTCAGGTCCAGTTATTTTTAGTTGACAGCTGCTGTCTGGAGCTGTGATGTCACTCTAGGGGGGGCTGGTGTTTACAACTTAGAAAAGTGTTAAATTACCTCTGAACAGGTGTGAGCGTCAACATTTAAACTGTCTGACTGTAGTGTCATTTTCCTTTAAATAAGATGATTTCCGATGCTGTGGATAAGCTTCAGCTTTCTCTTAAAAAATATTTATTCTGTTACCAAAAGAGCAAAACAGCATGTCCCATCGAGCTAGCGTTTTGGTTTGTTAACAGCATTTTTTAAAGAATAACATGTTTTTGCTTGTATGTAGTACAGTACTTTCTTTATGTCTAATAATGAATTGGGTGGTGTACATAGTTTGGGAGTGTGTTATGTGTATCAGCTGGATAACAATTAAAGCATGCTCGGTACAGATGATAAATGATTTAGCTACTGACAGACCTTTAGTGGAATACATACAGTTTTCCATCCACTTAACCGCTGGCGGAAGTCATGCTTTGTATGTTTAACGTCTGTCTGTTTTCTTGGGAGTTATTTCAGGCATTTTCAAGTCCGTAGTAAGATATATAGTTTAAGTAAATGTTCATTTGCTTGCTGCATTATTTGGAAATTCCTAAGCCAGTCTTCATGTACTCGTAGACCACATAGCTGATGCTTACAGCGGGAATGACTTTCATGAAGTTTGGCAGGATGCCCCGGTAGAGTCCAAAAAAGCCATCTTTGGCTACAACCTTCTTCATCAGACTGCTCATGGAGGACTGGTCTGATGCATCCAGGGTCGCTGGAGAGAAAAAAAAGTAAGTGAGGGAGGCAGAGTTGCATCTGAAAGCATGCTTTTTACATGTGTGCTGTATGTTAAAGTCAGCTCAGCTACTTATTATGTAGGCTCTAACTTAAGTGTATTTTTACAGAAAACATTGTGTACCTTTACACCACATAAAAACTTTGCCTGTCAGAAAAAATAGTATGCACTCTGTAATTAAGCGCCATGTAAGTTTTGCAATCACGATTGTCAAATGTAAGACTGCTGAGTTTACCTTGTGCCTGCATCCGTGTGCGCACAAGTGCAAGTGGATAGCTGGCCAGCTGGCCACAGGTGCTAGACATGGTCCCACAGGCCACCAGCACCAGAACGCCAGGGTTAGCGGATTCAGGGTGGTACGACAGCCACATGTTCTTCAGAGTCTGGGACACAGGAGAAAGATGAATTCAACAAGTGCACATGAGCATAAAACATAATTTAAGATTATCTGATTCAATGTAGTTCTACAATCCAAGATGAAGTTACAAAAGTGCACTCTGTTGTGAAATATCATGAAAGGGGCTGAATACCTCATAAACAGCAAGGTCTATCCCAGCGTAGGGAATGATGCCCACTAAGTTTGGAACGTAGCCCTTGTAGAAAGCCTTGACACCTTCCTTCCTCAGGATCTTCTTGGCACAATCAAACATTCCTGAATACTGGCCAGTTTTCCTCAGGGTCAGTCTAGTTTTCAATACCTTAGCGAGAGAATATGTAGATAAGAAGAAAGACTGAGGAACAGATTCTTCTGATTCATGTGGTCCACTCGTCTTACCTCCATTGGGTAGATGGCTGTCTGTGCTGTGGCTCCGGCCAGAGAGCCAGCCATAAACCTCTTGTGTGTCTCAATCGTCTTGCCCTCTGATGACAGTAACTTTTTATACTGCAGAACACAAACAGACGGCAAGAAAATAAACGATTCCGAATATTTGCAATGTTACACAACTGTGAAGTGTTTCAAAATGGGAATTGTTGAGCTTACTTGCTCGTATGCCATGAATTTGATTGCGGTCTCGGGTGCAATCTTTAAAACGTTGATGCCATTTCCCCTCCACAGTGAAGTTAGACCTCCCTCTAGGATCATCTGCTTGAAGCCCCCTCCCAGGCTTATAGGGTTAGTCTTAGAAGAATGAACCTGCAGGACAAATATGTAAGTTTTGGAGGACAGTTTTAGAAATTCATACATGTCTTAACATGTCCTCCATTTTTTCTTGCATGCATTTCACCTGCATGAAGACTTTCATTCTGTCCAGAGGGGCAGTTCCAGTACGAGAGACGGCCCCCGCCACTGCACCTGCAGCCAGGTGCTTCCACCAGTGACCCGAGTTCTTCTCCTCCTCAGTGAATTCATCCGGGATGGCAAGGCTGTCACCTATGTCCAGCACCTAGTGATTACATAAACGCATTTGCTCAAATCCCCGTGGTAGGTCAGTTTATGGTCGTAATACAGTGGCTTGAGAACGTTTACACACCTAGGTTAAAGATGATTAAAAAGAGGAATTTAAAAAAAAATGGATGCATAGTATCCTGGACCCATTAAATAACTGGCCTTTAAAAGTAAAAATGTGCCTGCTTCTATGGAAATTTAACATAGGGGTGTGTATACTTATGCCCCACTTATGAATTTTAAGGAAGAACATTTATTTATGTACAATACATTATTCATTCACAAAGAAAATTGGTGTCCTTAAATGGTTGGATTGGTTGAACGCAAGGTTGAAGCCAGGAAGAAAACCCATTAAAAGCCTAACATGCTTTTGGTGGCTGTGTATTTGGTCCAACTTGTGCAAATAAAAGGTCACACTATGAGGAGCAGGCTAAAAAGAACTGCAGAAGTTCTAACTGGTTTAACAACATTCAATGAATTGACCTCCTTATCCATCAGCTGCTTTGGAAATCATCATTGAGCTGACTGAACCCTCGTCTTGCACGCATTAGCTGTTTTGCATAAACCAATGTTTTTTTTCTCCAAAAGCATTAAAAGGTGTCAAAAATGACAAAAATGGCAAGGTTGCGATTTATGCAACTGGAAAAAACACGAGGGCTTATGCATGTCATTGTGTGTCCTGCAGTCACCCCTATGGCACATTGCAGTTGACCTAAGACACCATAAATGTGCAGTGCAGTGAAGATTTAGACACATTGCATGTTAAAGAAAGGCAGTGTTTCACTCATATTGGAGCGCATATCTTCACAATGCCTCTTTATTTGCACTAAGAAGACGTGGAGGAGCAAGCCGAGGGAACCGGAGTGTGCTGCTGTGACCTAATTATGTTGGACGGTCTAATCTTTCAAAGCTGTTGGCAAAATGTGGACTGCAGAGAAAAATCACGACACGTCACGCAACAAATCCCGCAGCAGTTGGGTCTCTATTTGTTCGCAAAATGTGTTTGTGCTGCGATTGTC
The DNA here is from genome assembly GCF_013103735.1 of Etheostoma cragini. NCBI lineage: Eukaryota > Metazoa > Chordata > Actinopteri > Perciformes > Percidae > Etheostoma > Etheostoma cragini. The sequence goes on along the minus strand of NC_048418.1, from coordinate 23,381,645 downwards.
TGTGTGTTTATATATACCGAGGAGTGTTTCCAGTAGTGTATGATCTCTTCCAGGTTGTGAGCAGGGCATAACAGGAAGTGTTCCCTCCACTCGTTCCAGTCCACCGTCATGGTCCCATCATTGTCCATACTAAGGAAACACACAGACATCTGTTTTACCTACGATCATAATCAGCAAATTAATGACCACAGAACGCTTTCAGATTACGCAAAAGCAATATTTTGGCCACACTCTAAGTGAAATCCCAAGAGGGATTAGTAAAGTACTTATTTAAATAGAAACATGTGACAGTGGATAGATGTGGAGGTCAAACCTCTGTAATATTTTCAGGGCATTCTCTTTGCTGATATCCATGCCCAGCTCCGCAAGGGACTGCTGGATCTCTGAGACATCAATGCGTCCTGACACATAAAAAAAAAAACTCCACTCAAATATTCTGCAGTATAAACAGAGGAAATGTGATTATGTAAACATGAATGGGCATGTGTCATTATGTGTGATCAGTGGTGCCAAGTATTTAAACAGTGAGGCAGCTCCTGGAAGCCACTTCACTCATCTTATTACCATCGTTGTTTCTGTCCAGACTCTTGAACGCCAGCAGAAGCTTCTTCTCGTGCTCTTTCATATATCTGCTGAACTCGTTCAAATCGAGACTCCCATCTTTGTTCTTATCACCAGACGACACAATTTTCTGCAGAGAGGAGATGCAATACAATGGTTTCAGTTGCCACCTTCAGTAGTGTGAGGACGACACACACACACACACACAGACCCACACAGGAATGCATAGGCATAGCAGGCCAAGCCCTAAGCTCCTGCCTAAACAGGGTCTCCTGTTCCCTGGGGTTTTACCTGTGCAGCACCCTGGCGGAATATGCCCATTTCCATGAGGCCCGCTCGTAATTCAGCGACGTCCACCTTCCCATCTTTATTGGTGTCAAGCCTCTCAAACAAATCCTGGCACGACCTCTTGCTGTCGGCATCCCAGCACCGGGCATTTGATAGCAAACACGCCCGTAACGTTTGATACATTGCGGGGCTGACCTGGAAGCAGCAGCCGAGACGAGTCGCACTGCAGTCAGGGTCTGGTTAGTAATACATATTGGAATTCTTCCATAAACCCCGCTAAAAAAAAAAATCCAGATCAGATGTGTCGCGATGAAAAATGGGTTTCTAGTTACTTTGTTTTGCAGACTGCCCCATGCAGAGGGGTCCTCCGTAATGTTTCAGACGAACTGCAGTAATCGAGGACCGAAGGCGGAGCGATGAAGGCTACGTAGCCGCTCGATGATTAATTTAAGACCGGAAGGATAGTAAAGTAAAATAGCGGTGAAATAAATCAACTCTGGATTAACCACGTGCATAATGTGGTTCATGCTTCTAATAGGCAATTTCCCCATCTGTCCCCATATGTTTAAGCCTTGGTTCGTGGGATATGTTACGGTGCATTGCAGAGGACATGTAATCTCTTCATCTAGCAGGACGTGTCAGAGAGAAACGCAGCGCAGTAACTATCTACAGCGCTGCACCGCTGGTCGCCACTAGAGGGCAGTGTTTCCTCGCTCAAAAAGTGGTGCACACATAGACTGTAAATACGGTATATTGACATATACATGGTGGTGCACAGAAGAACAGGAGTGTGTCTGGAACCCTGTGTGTGGCATCTCTGGGCCCCTCAACAAAACTGATAGACTGATTCATTTGACTTGTAAATACCTGTTATTTAGCTCAGTGACTATTTTTGAGACCCTGCTGTTGCTAAGCCGAATATATTTTAAATACACAGTATAAATAAACTATTCAGTTAGTCAAGTCATGTTCTTAACTACACATTTAACCCTCGAGTTGTCTTCCCGTAGACCAACACTTAGTTTTTCTGGGTCCAAATTGTAAGTTAAAACCTCATTAAGACACTTTTAGTCACTTTTCCCAAAGTTTTTTGTTGATGTTCTTGTCGATTTGGGACATTTTTGTTATTGTTTTTCAGTTTTTGAAACTTTCCCCGACATTTGTTGTCACTTTTGGACATTTTTTAACTTTTCCCAAAGTTCTTGTTGTTTTTGACCTACTTTTCTATCACTTTTTTCAAGTGTCTTTAATTTTACTTTCTTAAAATGCTATAAAAATAAATAAAAAAACACCCAAATTCAATGAAAATACTGTACTGCTCAGTTATTAAACTTGTAAAGAGCATCGTATGGAACCATCCACGTTATTTAGGAGGGTTAAGACCCTTCTATTTTTCTTTTAGTCTATTTCCATTTTTTCAGACTTTCCTGTTCTATTCCACTACACCTACTACTACTACTACACCTAGTACTACTACTAATACTACCACTGCTACTAAGACTAACTTTAGAGTGTTTATGCAAAACATGTGGACAGTGTGAAATATATGATGCATTATCACTGGCGGATGTAGTATTCACATCCTTTAAAATGACCACAACCACAGTCTGTTGGGAGCAAAAGTCCTGTAATAAAAATATTTTCTCAATTATTGATAGTGAAATAAAATAAAATAAAATATGAACATAGTATGAAATGCCATCACAATTACCCAGAGCCCAAAGTGACACCTTCAGAATTATTGTTTCGTCCAACAAACAGTCCACACTTTAACATTTTTTAAATCTAAATTTTTTTCCTGATGACTTCTTATACTATAGTATATTCCTGTGAAATGAATTCCACATACAGATTAAAAGTTACCTGCATTGTTGCTCATTGTCACATGCCTGATGTTGAATGAAATAGGTCAACCCTTCTGTTTTGCACTTTTGAGGGGAAGAATGTCACTATGCATTATGATGATTTTCAGCCCTAAAGCAAAGAGGTTATGATAATTATCAAGTTATTAGAACCTCTGATTGTGTGTGTGAAGTGCGACAACCGCGACCTCGGAATTTCTTTTTTCATGCAACTTACATTGTCCAATCAAACGCTGGAATTTCACCTACGTCATGAGTTGTGTTTTTCAATGGGAGGGAAGGAGGAGATTTGAACCTGTAGACTACAGCAACGACCAGCAGCCAGCAACAGCTGAGCAGCAGCGACAGACAGCACGGAGCAGGGAAAGTGTCTGTCAGCTACTCCTGTCAGGACTTGTTGTGCCCCAGTCACGGGCGTTTATTTAGGAGATAGCATGTCGTTCATTCTTATGAAGAAGAAGAGATTTAAATTTAAAGTGGACTTCAACTTGGAGGAATTGTCATCGGTTCCCTTCGTGAACGGAGTTTTATTCTGTAAAGTTAGACTCCTTGATGGAGGCTTTGCCGAAGAGTCGTCTCGGTAAGATTGTTTTTTGCTATTTATAGCAACAGCACTGGTTATTCGAACAAGTTAATTTTTTTGTACCATTTTTAAGTCCCTGTTTAGTTTTTTGTTGGACATAAATAACGTTAACTTCATTTGTTGTCTCGGTTTTGATTCTTGGCAACGGCGTCCATGACTTTTAACGTCTATGTGTAACGTCTGTTAAAGTTTAGCTGGCAACGTTACACCACAGTAGCTAGCTATCAACTAACGTTAAAGGCTTGCTAACTTACGACGTTAATTGAAATAAAGCAGAATTAACTTACCTTAACTTAGTTGAAGACTGCTGTAGGAGAGAAAGCTGTGATTCTACGCAATTCTAAAATAGCTTGTCAAGTAGCTAACTACTTTAGTTAATAACATATAGCTAGGTTAAAGTTATTTTTTAATAGAAGGACTTTTTTGTTAACCTATGTACGCAGTTGGTCAAAGCCGTTGCTAAGCAACGAGTAAGTTACCGTTGTTCCTGCAGCAGTAACGACGTTACAGGCTACCGTTTTTTTTAGTCAACTGTTGTTATAATATGATAATATGATCATAATAATAACATTTAGGAGATTGTTTAACAGAACAGAGTCATTTTTGTACACTTGGTTGGAAAAATAATCGTTTTCTTTATGTGTTTTGACTTTTATTTAAAGGTTACTGTGTCCAGACATGTACATATCAGAAAACAGAGTGACTGAAAGAGGATGGATGATAGACTACATCTTAGAGTTTAGGCTAGAGTGCAGGAAAAAACACAAAAATGGGAGAAAAAAAAAGTTTTGTATTTACACATGATCTATTAAGACATACATAAAATGATTAGGCCAAACACATATAGGCTGTTCATCTACTTTATCCCATTACATGTGACCACCTGTTTCATGTTCTAAGAATCCAATTCTCCACCTTTAACCCTCATGTTGTCTTGGAGTCAAAATTGACCCATTTTCAGTTTTTTCATCACAAAAAATGGGCCTTTGAAATAAGTTGAAAATGTCATTAGAAATATCAAATACCTTTAGAAAAAACGTCAAAAACGGACACACAACACTGAAAAAGTGACAAAAATGTCAGAAAATGCGATTTTCACGGTCAATGGTAAGACAACACAAGGGTTTAACATGACTGAGCCTTTGACATGGAAGATCACTGTGAGAGGAGGTGACTTTAGCAAGCATGTTTAAGGCTTAAGCATGGAATGACTACAAGATAAAAACCTCATTTCACAAAACATTTCATCAAAACTTGTGTGTGACAAATACTGCATACGTCAAAATCTAACAAACTCAGATTTATATGTATATTTAGTTTTAAATCGTGCATGGAAAATGTCAATAATCGCTTTAGAATCGAATGGTTGGCCTCTGAATCGGAATCGAATCGTGAGGTGCCAAGAGATTCCCACCCTTAATAAACAGTGTTTTTCCGTTGCAAAGAAGCATGCCAGGTTAATCCCGTCGGAACTGTGATTGTAACCGCTTTTAACGTTTAAATGAGTCACTCTGGGGGAGAAAAGGAGACAGGCGCAGCACAGGTCAACAACCGCTAACCCTCATTGCTTTGCATGGCGACTCTCTATTCCCAAACTCTGTATTCTTAGTTTTACCCTGCTCCAACCACAACTTTACTCTCTTTTTCAAACACACGAACATCAACATTTGTGTTTGATGTATGTGTTGTTGTTTTTTACCATTATACAATGCATAGATTTGTCAGGTTTGTGAAATATCTGCTCTTTCAGTATGCTGATTTGTTTCTAAATGTGTTTCTTTCTCTCGCAGGGAGTCAGTCCAAGCCAACTGTGTACACTGGAGAAAGAAATTCTCTTTTGTGTGTAAGATGAGTGCCAATGCTGGGACAGGTGTACTAGACCCCTGTTTGTGCCGGGTGTCTGTGCGCAAGGTACAGGACTTTTTTTTTCTTTTTCTACCCTTAAGCTCTTAGCTCTATTTTGAATGCATAGGATCAGTTTTTCATAGCAGTACAGATAGAGTACAGGTAGTTAACTGAGACTTTAAAGGTCCCGTGACATGAAAATTTCACTTTATGACATTAATATGAGTTCCCCCAGCCTGCCTATGGTCCCCCAGTGGCTGGAAATGGTGATAGGTGTAAACCAAGCCCTGGGTATCCTGCTCTGCCTTTGACAAAATGAAAGCTCCGATGTGCAGAGCTGGAATCTCGCCCCTTATGAGGTCATAAGGGGAAAGGTTACCTCCCCTTTTTTCTGCTTTTTCCACCCATGAGAAAGAGACATCATGGCTTTCAAACAAGCAAAGTGGCAGTTGGGTTGAATTTTGGGAAGGTGACTTCAGATATGTATTAGGAGCCCACCAAGGTCTACATAAAAGCATCCAAAGAGAACCATGTCATAGGACCTTTAATGTGCTAAGAACATGTTTATGTGCATAACAGAAGCACTGTTAAATTGTAACCATATCACATGTGTTTTGTGAAGACAGTAGTAATACTGCAAGGACTAACAACGGGTTTAATTAAACTGGTGCGTGAGATACTAATGAAACAGGTAATTGGAGCCTCTCAATTTCTTCTCTCATTTTAGGAACTGAAGGGTGGAAAAACTTTTGCAAAGGTAATACTCCTACATATCCATTAGAACAGTCTTATCGTGAAATGTACAGTATGTGATAACAGTGTCCTTAGAGGACTTTTTTCGGTGTGGCTGATGTTTTTATTTCTAGTTTACAGCCTTGGTTGTTGATTCAACAGTCTGTAAATCAAAAACTAATCTATGTTAACCGATAACTAGAAAGGAATTAGGTTAGCTTCCGATTTCTCAAGGATTGAAGCTCCCATCTCAGATAGGTGTGGTGTGTTTCAAATTAAGAAAGATTGACTGGATTTCTTCAAATCTAGATTACTGTTATACATTACGCCACATTATCATAGGAGGATGCTTCATGTTCAAATAGATTATTGTATATCCTGACACTTGTCGAATGATTCTAACGGTATGATCTCTTATGGATCCCTGTGCAGCTGGGCTTTGCTGACTTGAACTTGTCTGAGTTTGCTGGGTCTGGCAGCACCACGCGTCGGTGTCTCCTAGAGGGATATGACACCAAGAACACCAGACAGGACAACTCAATTCTGAAGGTGTGTAGTGTTTCAACACATAGCTGCACTATCCTCCTATAAAATAATGGAAAAATGCCCTTGAGAGTCTTTACCACACTGACAACGTTTTAGTACACTCCAATAATCGTACATGTCTGTGCAAATGTGATGCATTTTAGCAAAGCATAGTTAAGCCTACAACCTATTTTCAACCCAGTTCTTGAAAAGTTGAATGCCCTGACAGTTGATGCAGCACATGTCTGAACCTGTGATCTATGAACTGCCTGAGCCATGGGAATGTATTTCAAATATTCTTCCCGGGCCACAGAACTACACCGGGCATTCATTTCACAAAACAGCAACCCTAAAAAAAAAACACTCATGGGAAAGTTGTTTTTTTCTGCCTCACAAGTACAGTTGCTTGTCAGCCTAAAACTAACATTACTATTCTTCTTCTTTTTTTCTTACAGGTTGTCATCACAACACAGCTCATGTCTGGAGACCCCTGTTTCAAAACGTAAGAGCTCATTTTGACCTTACTCATCTGTTCAGTTGTATTACTCATCCTGTAAGTCTATATCAATTCAATTTGAAAGTTGTTACTAAGGAAATGTTTGCGTCTCACTTAAGACGTATGTGTCTAACCACAGAGGAAAGTGTTCTCATCACATCCTGTCTGTCACTTAACTGAAAACACACACTCTTGTCTGACATTACTGACACAAAGTTCAAAGTTATCAAATGTTATACTGAAGCTGAGATCGTCTCAGGGTCCATTCTGAAAGCTAATCACACCTCGCCCAGACATTAATCTGCCTGACCTCGCTATAAGACAACGGCTGATACGTGATCAGCTCTGCCTAGAGCTTTTATTTCCCCTTTTTTTCAAGAGCTGTCGGTATGTAGAGCAGTTTGTCACAAAGGACGTGATGTAACAACACACTCCTGCCAAAGTCTCTACCATGTGCAAACATTCAACTTTCTTTCTTTGTAGTGTTTCCCTGCCCTCCTTCCTCTTAGTGTAACAACAAACACACTGCTGCCTAGGAGATGTCTAAAGTGTAAACTCAAAGATAGTCTAGTCATTCATCCCACCCACACAGTGTTACTCATTCTGTGTGTGTGTGTGTGTGTGTGTGTGTGTGTGTGTGTGTGTGTGTGTGTGTGTGTGTGTGTGTGTGTGTGTGTGAAGGAACAAGACATTTTTTTCACTGTTTCTCTGTCACTATTTTAGTGACAGAGAAACAGTATTAGTGAATAGTATTTTTTTGTATACTATTGTTCAGTTCATTCAGGTTTCCCATGTTAATGTCAGGGTGTTGCTAACAAGTCGTTGACATTCTGTTTTAAAGGTCCCATAACATGCTTTTTGGATGTTTTTATATAGGCCTTAATTGTCCCCTAATACCCAATCTGAAGTCTCTTTTAGATAGACCTTAGTGGTCCCCTAATACTGTATCTGAAGTCTCTTTTAGATAGACCTTAGTGG
>NC_048418.1:23361578-23373675 GCF_013103735.1 Etheostoma cragini | reverse complement strand
CTTAGTGGTCCCCTAATACTGTATCTGAAGTCTCTTTTATATAGACCTTAGTGGTCCACTAATACTGTATCTGAAGTCACTTTTATAGTCACTATAATTGAGGTAAGTTTGGATACACTAACTTATTTAACCATTAAATTAAATTGAAATTTTAGTTTTATCTTTTCTGTATTGTAGTTTTTGGACGGTCCCTAAGCTCTCCAACTGCTGTCTCAACTCTGGAACTATGCACAGCTGAATTAGCATTTCTGCATTTCTTTCACATCTCCAGCAGTCAGATTCACTGTGTTCACTCTAAAGGAATCACTTCACATGGATAGGCCCTTTTAATGACATTTTGAACATGTTAAGAGGCTAAAAACACATTTAAAACGTTCCCTGTTTAAGCATGTTGGGTGCTAACTCAAGCGGCAGGAAAAATCGGTGTAGGCAGCACCGATTGGATAGTTTTTCTCTCTACTGGCAGACAACAGAGCTACGTGTTGGAATTGATAGAATTCTCCTTTGAGTAGTTTTGAAACCAGTACTTTTACTTTTACTTACTTGCTTGAGTTGAGCTTGAGTATACTTCAACTTCTACTTCTACAAACCCTAGTATCTGTACTTCTACCTGAGTGTTGAATGCAAATACTTTTGACACCTCTGCTTATAACGAGACTGCTGACTTTGATGTGTGCTTGCTGGTGTGTTGGAATATCTGCAGTTTAGCCCTTACATAGTATTGTTACACAGGTATAGGTAAAGGTATGTTTGATGACTGAAATTACTGCAGTTCCAGGCTCATAGCCTTTTTGACTTTGGAGCCGAGCAATTTGCCAACTTTAATTGCAATAAGTAATATTTCGTGCATATTTTTTCTATTCACTAGTAGAAGTACAGTATACTAAAAGAATAAAACTGAATATGCTTTGGAAATAGGTGGAAATCCTTGAACCACACAGAACATGTTTTGATTGCATATCCAAGTATTTATCTTGAATATGTAATAATAACATTTTTAGAGCTATTTGATTGGCAAAGGTTGATGTTCATAAGAATCAATCCCGGGCTACATGCATGCATTGCTCTATGCAGACATGTCTTACTGTAGTCTACCACTAGGACTCGCCAAAATCTCTAATTGTCCGTCCTACACATACCGGGTTGGAGTCCAGTTATTAGTGTCTATCTTAAAAGCAGAGCGGTTGAAGGAGCTCATTTCCAACAACAATCATACACTGAAGAAACCACCCTGCTCCGCATTAACATCACTCTTTCTGCTGTTCCCTTTAGTCCCCCATCTACAGCCATGACTCTGGCAATCCCACAGACTGAAGCAGGGTGTCTCCTTGAGGACAGAAAGGGAGGGGACAAGCACATATCCCAGTCACTCACTGGTATGTACACACAGACTCTAAGGTTTAAAAGAGGTGATGTTCCCTACAATAGCAAGAGATTATAATTTAACTTTTTTAGAAGGTACTACAAAGAACCATCCATCATGATTTACCATGATTATTCAGGAGTCAACATTTTCAAAGGAATCATCATTTCTTACCTGTCAAGAAAAAGCATCATAAAGAAACACATTACAGAATAAATACCTGAAGTTTTAGCTCTCTCTACGTATTTACAAAATATCATATCAAATCTTGAGATTTTAATGTGTGCGTGTGTGTGTGTGTGTGTGTCTTCAGTAAAGTCTGCATCAGTTCCAGAGGAGCTGATAGCGTATGGTCACTCTAGAACACCCAGCCATGCGAGTCAGCATTCAAAACTTTCAGGTACCAAAACACACACAGCAACACTTGCATTAGTACACCAGTTACACAAATCATAAGCATAACCTTTGTGGGTTTGTTTCCTCGCCTGTCCTGTAGGTTACAGCTCAAATCACTCCAGCCTAACTGATCTTTGCCATCGGAGGAGTGGGTCTGCGGGTTCGGCCTCCACAGGCATCGGCAGCATCCCAGAACCTAGTGATCAGCCGGGAGAGAGCAGGACCACTCCCCCATTCTCAGCAACCTGTCAACATGCACCTGAAAACTCCTCTACCCCTGCTAAAGTTCCAAGGTAATGTTTTTTTTTTTGTTCCCCTCTTCAAACTTAAATTTTTCCATATTTTCTATGCTGTTTTTGACCTTTGTATACAATGACCATGTTATAACTATCTAGGAATCTCAAGTTTTCCCCCAAATATACAGTCTTATGTCTCTTCTACTTCCCTGCAAAGCACATTTGTGTAATATTCCATGCTGTTTCTGTTTCTCCAGTAGACATCCAGTAAAGCAGGACTCAGTGGAGAATCAGCTGAAAAGAGTTGATGCCACCAGAGTGGATGCTGATGACATAATAGAGAAAATTCTGCAGAGCCAGGATTTCAGCCACGGCTTCTTGGACTCCAGTGCAGAGGGTCTGTACACCAAATCCATAACTTAGTGGATTTATGAAGGCAGACTTGGAAAGTTGTCCACCATCCTGCTGATGGGATCAAATTACTTTGAGGCGTTAATCATAAATTTGACCTAACTTTGGACCATACTTAACCAGCCTGAATATTACACTTTATTTGATTAAGGATTACAGAGATTAGACTGTATATCATTTCTTTGAATACAAGGTCAGTTTAACCTCACTGATAGCTGAGCACACATTGTGGCCGCCATGTTACAAATCCCTGTTCTTAACCAAAGACCTAATGAAAATGGGGGGAGGCATGTATTGTGTTAAGAAAATGTAACTCTTCTCAAGACTCATATCTTTCCTGGATGTTTTTCAAAAGATATCACCAGCTTCACTAAAACATCCCCCGATCAATTGTCTTTTTTCTTCTCCTTTTGTTTTAGAATTTCTAGAAACTAAGTGTGAGTCATTTTCAAACACGGACTGTGCACTGATTGTCGGTAACCCTTATTTGTAATTTGTGCGTCTCTGTGTTTGTGTGTGTGTTGCTACAGAGGAGGGGCTCAGCTTGTTTGTTGGTCCTGGTGGGAGTACAGCCTTGGGAAGCCAGCATATGAGGTGGGTGTGATTATGTAACTTTGGAATGTGGGTGCCCAGCAGAAGACATTTACTACAAATCTAAATTCATTGAAAATATGCTAAATGGGGATTCTAATAAGGAATCTATTAATATCTTATATATATATCTTAACCCCATGGTTAGATACTTCCAATTTCACTACATAGTGATAGTTCTGCACATAAAAGAAAGCACCACAGCCAGATCAGATAAACACTCTCACATTGTGGCATTCTCTTTCAGGGTCGCAGCTGGAGCCTTTGAGCAGGTGGTGATCAAGCGCTAGGCTTTGGGAGCCATGTGCCTGTCACGTCAAGGGTGCTGTATACTGATCCGGGGGAGACAAGTTTGAGCTGTAGAGGTGCCGTCAGAAGTTGCTCCTCTCACTCTAGGAGATTTAATTTCTCTTAACCAATCCCTCTGCGTCTGACCCACAGTGTCTGTTGACCAGGAGAGCCCCCTTGTGTTCAAGACGTGGAGGTGAAGGCCACATTATTGGAACATTTTGGTGACTGGGATAACCGTTGTACTGACAAATCTATTGGTCTTCTTCTATGAAAACTGTAAAACTCAGGGTTAGTACTGTAATTATACACATCCTGTTCACCCATATTGAGGTGTTAAGGGGGTTTTCTGCTATTTCAAAAAGTATGCTTAAGTAACCAACCTGCTTTTGCTTTGGGGTGGTTGATTTTGTGCCATCGTTTTACTTTAGCTGGAGAGGGGACTGTGTCCGTTCATTGAATTCCCATATATTTAAAGTAATAAATAAACTGACAGTGTAAATTTTTCATTGGTTACAGCAACCAGTTTGTGTCAGTAGCTCAAAGCCATTACAGGTAAACACCTCTGTCCACCTGGTTGTGAGTGAGGAAGCCTGCATTTAAAATACCATGACGTTATGTTTTGTTCCTTCGGTATGATGTCTATTTTGTGTCTGCATGTGTGTTTTTCCGTTGTCTGAATATATTTTTACCACAGATTTTGCAAATGTGCCAAACTTAGTAAAATGTATATTTGCTGCCACTTAAGCAGTATGTAAACTATGTATGTATTAAATGTCAGCTGTGTAAAGCTAATGATGCTTTAAGATATATTTGTTGTTTTAAAATGTTCGAATATTGATGTTTTATTTAAGGCCAAATAAAAAGAAAAAAAGCATGTGCACTCTGGATAACGCCCAACTACTTTTTGTGCTGCATTTATCTAGTCTTTTTGCAGAAGGGTATGTGGAGTTTTTTTTAATCCACCCTAAAAGTAAGATAAAATTTAAAGCAAATGAATAATTTCATTATGGGGACAATCAAGCCAAATAAAAGCTGAAAGAGAAAATAAGACTTCAGACCATATGATATTATATTTACAGAAGCCTTAGATATATGCGTTTGTGCAGTTATCAATTTAAACCATTTGGTGTGTTCATACATGCTTTTATTTTGTAGACAAAACATTCACACTGTTGACGTATCGGCGGTTACAGACACTGCACCACTAGTTAGCTAACTCTACAGTTCCGGTGTCCCATCCATGGTCCCACCTCGGAGCAGCACTTTAGCTACAACGACGGCGGGAAGTTGTTATCATCAATTTGACCACAAATCAGCAACCAAGGAAGGGACGAACTTGATAACGATCGACATTTCACTATCCCATGTTAATGGATCTGTAATCGGAAATACGCTAACTGTACACTAAGATTAGCAGCGTGGGATTCAGCTAATATGGCTAACGTCGGAAACCAGCTACCAACACAGGCCGTTAGCAAGCCTGCACCAGGAAAACATGGAAATGTATTGCCCCTGTGGGGCAACGAAAAGACAATGAACCTCAACCCAATGATTCTTACGAATGTGCTGTCTTCGCCGTATTTCAAAGTTCAGCTTTATGAACTAAAGACCTACCATGAAGTTGTGGACGAAATCTACTTCAAGGTAACATTAGCAAATGCTAAGCCGCATGCTACTGTGTTAGCAATAAATGCAACGTTCCTGCTGTTGTCAAATTAGAGAAACTGAGATCAGACGGCGCTAGTTTTACCTGGCATAACTTTAGGATTTGGAAAGCTGTTCGCTTATTTAAAGTACCTAAATCATGCGCACACACATAACGTTAGTGACGGTAATGTTTTTAATTAGATAGTAACGTTAACTTGTTAGCAAGCTAACACTGCCTAACGTTAACTTGTTAGCCAGCTAACGCTACCTAACGTTAGCGAGCAACGTTAAGCTAACGTTAAATCAAATATGGTGCCGTTAGTTGGCTGTCATTAGTTTCTCATAATTAGTAGCTAGCTACTCAAAAATAGAGGTATGATCTCAAAATGACTTAGCTAGTAACGTTTTATCAAAATAACGACTAAGTGTATTTAAAAAGAATTACTTAGTGACGTTAGCTAGCTACATCGAAAATTATGACAACCCTAGTGTATTTTGAGAAAGCCCGTTATTTTTAGATAATATCTCGTTATTTTTTGATAAGTTACTAGCTAAGTAACGTTAATATTGGGAACTTTTTTGTCACATTCATTTGAGAAACTTTCTAATAATGTCTTAAAAGACAATTTTTTCATCACAGTGGCAAAAACGGACTTCCATAATCTTGTGTGTAACATTATTCAAATGAAACTGCGTTATTAACATGGGATGGAACGTCCACAATAGTCTCGGCGTTTCTAATGAAGTTGCCATGGAGATGGGCGGGCTCTTTCAGATGTGTGGTGTGTGTGCAGCTCAAAAAAAGGTCTGGCAGACACGTGTGAGTGTGTAAACTTGCTCAATATTGTTCTGTGTGCCTACAGGTGACTCACGCTGAGCCTTGGGAAAAAGGAAGCAGAAAGACAGCAGGCCAGACTGGAATGTGCGGAGGGGTAAGTGAGAAGTACGTGCTTTTTATATTCCCCATCTTTTTCCCCCCCTCTACATTTCCCTTGCCACTCTGGAGGAGGACTCATTTAGGTAATACATTAGTACTTGAATTATTGTACTTCACTGAGTATTATTGTCAAAAGGCCAGTTGCTATGAATAGGCTTGCTGTGAATAATGTACAATTATGTGCTTTACAAATATGTCTTCATCCTTGTTAGGTGCGTGGAGTTGGGACCGGTGGTATTGTGTCCACTGCTTTCTGTCTTCTATACAAACTGTTTACTCTCAAGCTGACTCGCAAACAGCTGATGGGCCTGATCACTCACACAGACTCTCCATACATCAGAGCACTTGGCTTCATGTACATAAGGTAGGAGTTTTTTTTTTTTCTTTTAGAGATTGTCACATTTGACCACCATAATTTTGCCTTTTGCATGTTTTTGTGTATGTGTATTACTAGATATTTTGTACACAGGTTTTTTCGTCCACCAAATTTTACTAGCCACTCAATAGATTACTATTGTTTGAAGCAAATCCACCAGCACTTGCATATTTACCAGCATTTGGCTGGTAGATATTGCTAATTATGAACCCTGATTGTATGCTTTGGTTAAAACATCCTTTTAAAATTTTATTCTTTAAGGTTTTTATTTTGAAAATGTAATTTTAAGGCAAGATCTTAACAGTAAAGTGAGTTAATAGATGATATATACCAAAGTATAATATGATATCCTACAGAAATGTTCCAAGTGTGTGTATAAGGGAAATGTAATTGCAATGTTTTAGTTGCATCTCTGATGTAGAGCTGGGCAATATATCGATATTCCATCGATATCGTGATATGAGGCCTGATATCGTCTTAGATTTTGGACATTGATATGGCATAAGTGTTGTATTTTCCTGCTTTTAAAGGCTGTATTACAGTAGAGTTATGTCATGTTGTTTTCTGAACTTACCTAACTGTTCTATTATTTGCCTTTACCAACTTAGTCAGAATAACCACATTATTAATGGTTATTTATCAAAAATATGATTGTGTAAATATTTTGTGAACATCGTTGCAGTATTGCTATCCAAGTATTTGGTCAAAAATATCGTGATATTTGATTTTCTCCATATTGCCCAGCCCTACTCTGATGCCTCACTTAGATTATGAAAAGGTTTGACCTAAAGCATTGCCCATATTATATTACCTCACATGTCTGAAAATCAGCGTTGGAGATATCATTGGTAACAGGTTCATAAAACATATTTGAAATTTTTACTGAAACCGCTCATATTGTGCTCTCTTTTTGTTGCTCTGCTCAGATACACTCAGCCCCCAGCAGACCTGGTCGAATGGTACGATGGCTTCCTGGATGATGAGGAGGTATGTCACCTCGGGTAATAATTTGATGTTTCTTTCTCTCCATTAAATACACACATACACACGACACACCAAAAGCTGTCTCTTCCCCCCCGTTGTGATGCTCCTAGCTGATTTTTCACCTTTGCCTTCATTTGGCCTAATTGTCCCCAGTTTTTGTCCTCTAAACCTGAGTTGCAAGGTTACTTGCCTACTTCTCTGCTGCTGATTTTTTTTTTTTTTTTTTTTTTTTTTTTTTTTTTTTTTTTTTTTTTTTTTTTTTCCTCTTTCAGGGTAAGTACTGTTTATGATGCTAAGTATTTGTTTTAGTCAATGTAATATTAGGGCATGTCCTCTGTTTTTTTTGACAAGCTTTTATCAGGACTTGTTGCACAAAAACTAAATTAGGGCTAAATAAATCGGAGTATTCATATGGATACACGCTCAAAAGGACAAACACGAACTATATAACATACGTCAACTGTTGCATCAATATATTGTGTTTTCACCATATTTAATTAGAATGTAATTTGATATCAGGCTGTGCAGCCAGGCCTCCTCTGATGTTGTGTTGCATTATATTTGAATTGATCACATGAAATTATACCCAACTGGTTAATCCCCCTGTTTTTTTCTTTAGATGCCCATTGTGCAGCAGGTGAATTGGATATTGTATCTCAGCACTGTTGGGTTGCGTGTGTGAGTGCAAAGCGACTGTTCTCTACTTTATAAAGTCGATAACTCTGCAACTGGTGTGCACTTTGCCTACCTGCTCCAATCTGTGCTTACACTGTGGGCAATAGTTATTCTTTTACGGCCACGTGAGAGTCCATCGTGCCATTGGACAGCTGGAGCAGGAAGCTTAGGCTTGTCTCTTTTTGTCCCTTTGGCTCAATGAGAATGTGTCTCCATGTCTCCAGATTCCGCTCTCCCTTCCCTTCCCTTCCTTTCACTGCTAGTCTGGGAACAGTAGATGCAACCTCTTTTTGAACATGCTGTTTTAAGCAGATGAAGTGAAGGAAAGGGGGGTGGGGTGGCTCTTACAAATATAATATTCACGCTCACATTGTAAATACAGCTTCTTTTATATTTATAGTTTTGTTTCCTCTTTGTAATTATCAAAAGTAAAGCCAGACACATTTGATTGATGTGAGAGATTAAGCTAGATGAACAGAGGTGAAGGTTCAGTACTTGGTCATCACAAACTACATTCTGATTTGAGGCAAGATTAAAAAGATAAGCGATCACATTTAGCCGCGTCCTGCCTGTGTGAGCTAACTGAGTTCTTCTTTGGCCCTTTCCCACCGTCTGATTCTAGGAGCTGGACGTGAAGGCCGGGGGGGGCTGCGTGATGACCATTGGAGAGATGCTGCGCTCCTTCCTGACCAAGCTGGAGTGGTTCTCCACCCTGTTCCCCCGTATCCCCGTGCCTGTGCAGAAGATCATAGACCAGCAGATGAAGGCCAGGCCTCGTAAAGTCGCTCCAAAGGAAACGCAGGAGGAGGAAGCCGCAGAGGCAGAGGAGGGGGGGCAAGGGGAACGACGCCACTCCAGGTAATGCTGTTCATGATTCAAGCTTTGTTTGATTTTAGGTAGGCTATGTAATCAACAATTTAGTAGACCGGAAAGTTGGACTCCTCCAAGCTGATGTTACCTTTCTTGCCAGGACACCCAGGCGGACACCGAGCCCCCGAAGGTCACCCAAGCGGTCGCGGAGCAGAAGTCACCACCGCGAGAAGGAACGCCACGGCCCCAGCTTCGACCGCGAGCTGGAGAGAGAGCGCGACCGCCAGAAGAAGGAGAGGGACGGCAGGGACCGGGATCGAGGGGACAGAGGGGACAGGGAGAGGCGGCGTTCCCGCAGTGCAGACAGGAACCAAGACCGGCGAGAACGTAGAAGAAGTCGCAGCGGCAGCCGGGAACGACGGAACGAACGCAAGGACAAAGAAAGAGACGGCGGGGAGGACAAGAGCAGGAGGAAGGACAGGGAACACCACAAAGATAGAGGGGCTGAAGGGGAGAGGTCCAAGGATAAAAAGACCAGGGGAGAGACTGACGACAGGAGGCACAAAGACGACAGGGAGAGGCACAGAGAAGAGAGGAAGGCCAAAAGGTTGAGCCGGAGTCGAAGCAGGGACAGGAAGCACCGAAGTGGGGGGGAGGAGAAGGTCAGGAAAGTAGAGGGCAGCCACAGCAGAGACAGGGAGCGAGACGGAGAACAGCGGTCTCACAAAAGTAGTGGTAGCAAAGAGAGGAGCCATCATCAGCGAGAGTCCAGTAATGACCATTGTAAACAAAGTGAAGGCAGGAGTCGGAGCACTGAGTAAATGTTGCCCACCAGCAATAATTACTTCTTCTACTCCTCTGTTTTTCATCGTTTTTTCTACCCAATTGTCTGGTAGGTCACTTGTGCTAAAGAGAAGGAATGTCAGCGCATTGTAATTCTGGGATTGTTGTCTTTGGCCAATGTAATGTTGCTTTACTTTTTATGTTTTTTTTCCGCCTTTTTTCACCCCCCATTAGATCCATTGGTAGTGTTCACTTGGAATTCAAAAAAGTGGCAAAAAAAATGGCATTCTGTGGTGCGTTGGTTTGCCCCAGGATGACGTGGGTTTGTACATACTGTTTCAGAGGCGGTCTACGCACGAAAAATGGTCCGATTTGCAATGCTTGCTGGGTCAGGTGGAGCCGCGGCTGTAAGTTCAGCTCAACACTGTCATATTAGTTATGTAATGTGTAAAGAATAACTTTTTTTTTTCCCCCAGGTGGTACAAAAGGCAAAACACATTTTTAAAATTTGACTATAATTGCAATGCATATGTCTGGAATGTCTTCATATTTAAGTATCTTGGTCAGCTGTTTTGTGATTGAACGTGCTTCACAAGTCAACGGTTAAAGTACAAACAGCGATGTGGATCAACCATGACTCAGCACAAAGCAAGTCTGTCCGTGGTCGTGTGTAGACCGCCTAGAAATGTTTTAATCCTCCAAAGGGCGGTCTGCAGAGGGGAATTTTGTACCACACACACTGAGCCCTGCCTGTGCTGTGTTTGGGTTAGTGCCCTGTTGCATTTTGTTTTCTAATAAAATACTTTTACAAAGAAATCATTTTGTACTTGTCTTGAAATGCAAAAGCACATATTACTGTAGAAAGTGAGGGAAATCATTAAGGTGAGACCCAAAGGTTGCAAACCATTATTGATAGTTTTAATAGAATGTATTCTGCAGATAATATCCGTATTAAATATACATCTAGAAGTGGTTTAAGTAAATACTCAGCACATGTTGAACACTTTACAGAAGTGATTCAAATATAAAAAAGCAAGAGTAAAAGTGCATTAGAAATAAAACTATGTAGACTCAACCAAGAAATGTTAATGTCAGGAGTTAACATGTGTTTCTCTATGTTCTACCAGACATTATGTGTTATGGCTAACTGGGAAATGATTTGTCATTCTTAAATGTAAAAAGAGCTGCCACTTTACAAAGACCATCCCATTTTAATCAGGATCCATGTAGACCTGAACACTATTGGGGGAGGCCCTCTCCTAGTTGCACGCACACAGGCTCTGACTGTGGTCCACTAGTGGCCGAGTTTCTGGCTGACACCCGGACACAGTAGATGGAGTTTGGGCTCAGGTCAGTGAGAACGATGCTCTCGCCGTACACCCTCATCTCCTCGGGCTCGCTGGAGCTGCCTTGCTTCCTGATCCTCACACTGTAATGGGTGGCGGTATCTATTTGAGACCACTCAACGAAAATCACTGTTGACGTCGCTTGTTTGACATCCAGCACGGGAGCTGAGAGGCCTCCTGTCACGGGAAAAACAAGTCACAGTTGTGAACCGGGTCCCAGCTTGACTTGAGACTTAAGAGTCCAATCAATGAGGAATGATTGAGATTGCATGAAAATGCTTAACCCTTGGGTTTTTCTGAGTCAAATATTTTAATAAAAAAACCTTTTATCAAGGTTTTGGTTGTCGTTTTTGACATTTTTGTGACTTTCCCCCAATGTTTTTGTCACTTTTTCTGAGCCGTTTGAAATTTTTGTGTGGTTTCCCCCAAATTTGTTGTCAATGTTTTGACAGTTTTGTTACTTTTTTTGACATCTTTTCACATTTTTGTCACTTTATCTGACATGTTCACATTTTAGCAACTTATTGACATGTTTCTATTTTTATTACACTTTTTTTAAAGTTCTTTTACCAATTGTATTTTCCCCAAATGCTCTAACATGGACAAAAACACACAAATTCAATGAAAGTAGTGAACTGATTATTTATTTAACTTGTAAGGAGTGTTGTTGGGAACCATCCACGTTACTTTTTGGACAATTATTTTGAAAGAAACCCAAATTTCTGATAGAAAAACTTTTTGGAAAGGGGACCCAGGGACAACAGGAGGGTTACATAGTTAGGTAAGAACTCCTTGTAAAAAATCAACGGCAAGGGGTTAAAAACAACATATAGGCTACTAAACATTAGGAATAGTTCACTATTATGCTATCATTTTTGTAACGTCTGTTCTTAAAAATACAAACTCACCATTCTCTGTCTCTGGCCTTTTTACACTGAGATCTCTCCTCCTGCGATTAGATACTACTAAACATAAAACACATAAAATCAGTTAGTTTGGTTTAAAAACAGTAAAATGTGTCTTTTTTTAATGTGTCAAATACAGCATACAGCATCCTCTCCATGCTAATACACACACACACACACACTTACACACACACTAGTTCGTACTGGAGCCCGACCAATAAAGGGTTTTTAAGGACGATACCAACACGAATATTTGATTATTTAAAAATCCATCACTAACAGGGACGTTGTAGAGCGTCCTCTGGTGGACAGACTATGCAACACCATCACTAACAGGGACGTTGTA
>NC_048418.1:23341101-23361478 GCF_013103735.1 Etheostoma cragini | reverse complement strand
CTCTGGTGGACAGACTATGCAACGCCATCACTAACAGGGACGTTGAAGAGCGTCCTCTGGTGGACAGACTATGCAACGCCAACGCTCATAACATTGTTGACAGTCCGTTTTTTCATGTATGAGACTCATTTATTTGCCATTATGAATGATTCTGATGAATGAATAAAAAAAATACATCTTCCTTATTAAATTGGCCATTATAAATGCCGATACCAATATATTTGTATGTGCATATTATCAGCTGATAATATGGACCCATTGATATAGCGGTCGGGCTCTAGTTCCTACCAATTGGCACACTTGTCGCTTGACTTTCTCCAGCTGTGTTGCCAGCTGTGATCCCAATGTTAGTGGAAGTGACGTTGGTCAGGGAGCAGGACAGCCCTGCGGTGCTGCACAGCTGGACTCTTGGCTTCACACTGTTGTCGTACACCCTGAATGTGGTGGCGAACACGGACGCGTTCCACAAAACTGTCGCAAAGGAGCTGTTCCCGCTGTACGCCACTCCTGATGGTGGACAAGGAGCTGGGAGAAGAGAAATCAGAGGAAGTTCAAACATCTCCTCAAGGAGGCCGAACTAATCTGATCTTTCTGTAACAACATAGACAGTCTGACGCCTCATACTTCACATACACAAACTCATTATCTTACTCCACACCATACATTACCCGTCCCTATACCTCCACCCTTCAAACTGACGGCCTCGGAAACCTTTCTTTTGTTTTTTCCACCCTCCCAAGTCACCTAAAAAAATCCCTTCATGTGACCACATGTACTGTGTGTGATCCTGTGCATTATAATGTGTTGTTATGTATTGTATACCATGTTGCTGTCTGCATTAATCCTTTCGAGAGAGCGTGTGGCGGCGCTTTGAATAGCTGCAGCACCCAGAGGCTTGCTCCAACCAAAGGTAAATTCCTCGCATGTGTCCTCATACCTGGCAAATAAAGCTGATTCTGATTTGGATTCTGATTCTGATGTGAAAAGTTAGTTTAAATGAAAAAAAAATAATAACACTGCACACGTTGCACGCTGATTAACTAGAACATTTTGAATTGGCACTTCATATTAAAGATGTTGCAGACCCCTTCAGTAAGCCATGGTAGGGAACCAGCATGCACAATATTAGGGGCGGTGCTCGAAAGGAATCAAATACAAATACACGTCTGAGGTACTTGTTGTTGAGTAATTCCTTTCTTTGCATTGAGAAGGTCTACTGTCATGTATCTGGCTCTGTGGACAGTAAGTGTATGTAGTACACTTAGTAGTAAATGCTATGGTACGATAACGACATTTACTACTACATTGTTACCCAAAGGTCTGAAGTGCAAAATGTAATAAGTGTGTTTGAACAGAAGCTCCGTTAAGTGGAGTTTACCTGTTGTACCGTTGAGAGCCACTGACGGGTTGCTGGTCCCGGCAGCGTTCCTGCTCTCTACTGTGGCAGAGTAGGCTGAACCGCACGGGAGAGGAATCTCAAAGTACGTTGTGCTTGTCCAATAGGATGAGAGATCAAACTGGGCCTGGCTGTCTCCCAGCAGACTTCCTCTTAACTTCAGGATATACTCTGTGTCGTTACAGGTGACCTCTGTCCAGGAGAAGCGCAACACCTGGATCTTCATCTGCATCGCCATCAGCTTCACCGTAACATTGTCTGGAGGACAGGGAGCTAAGAGACAGAGCGGTGTAATGTATTAGTCCATTTAATCGGCATATTTAAAGAGTTATTGAGTCTTACGTGCAGCTCTTATACCTGCTCCACTCTGTAAGGGGGCACTAAAGGAGCTGTTGCATTTCCCATCTGAGGCCTGGACGGAGAAGTTGTAAACTGTTCCGCAATCGAGATCCTGGATGGTGCATGTGGCATTTCTGCTGTGACAGTGCAGCATGTCTCCGTTTCCGGCCTGGGCACAGCCGTAGTAGTCTACAGCGTTATCAATGGGGGTCCAGGACAGCTGTGCAGACTTAGTGTTACAGTGGAAAGTGACCGAGAGGCCATCAGGCTGGCAGGGACCTGGACAGAAATTAAATGCTCAAACTTCTGAAACTAATAGTATTTTGTCATGTTCAGGGGCGGAGCCAGAAGTCCAAAGCTGGGAGTAGGGGGGTGGGGGGTCCAGGGGCATAGTTCATTTACGACAGCTATATGTATGGTACCAGATGCATGGCCTGTCTTTGCTGTTTGCCACAGTAGCTCTGTCCCCCTGTTTTTTTGGCATAATGCTAAGCTAAGCTAATCAGCTGCTTACAGTTACACTTGCACGCATTAACTGTTCCTGTATTGTTTTGTCTAAGCCCTGTTTGCATTGTCCGTATTTGTCTAGCCTAGCTGATGTCTTGTGTAAATGTCTTTGTCCTTATTCAAACTGTCTAAATGTGTCTAGTCCTCATCGATGTACTGTACAACTATCTGTCTCGACGTGCTGTAGCTAGGTTTTGTGTTTCTGCAGAACAGGAACCGGCTGAAAACCAGTTCTTGAACTGAGTCAAGCCCGTTTGCATTGTAATGTAATGTTACTTTTTGACTTTCCTGTATACTAAATATGAAACAAAATGAAATGAAAATGCTAGTGCTCCCTTCATATCAAGCGTAGCGACATGACAGTGCTATCGTCTTAGCTAACTTAGCAAGAAACGGTTGTCAAAGTCAAGTTAATCAGCGTACCGGTGAGCTTCTCTACAGGAGTGCTCATCTCGCTCATGCACCCGTTGGCGTGTCCCATCACGGTGAAAGTGTAGAGCTGACCACAGCTGAGGTCCAGGAAGGTGTAGCTGCTCTCGGTGGAGTCCCAGGTGGAGTTAACACCTGAAGCAGACGTCGCTGTAACAGTGTTGTTCTGTGGTGCGCTGCCCTGGCTCCACTTTACTGTCGCCGTGTTGCTGCTGCAGCTCTGGTCGACAGTGGTGTTCTCAGGTTTACAAGGAGCTGGGGGGGGGGGGATTATATTGAAATCATCATTATTCAGCAATATTTTTCAACTTGAAGTGATGCACATGAAGGATCTGCACTGACCAGTTTGAACTTTGTAGTCAGAACCAGCGATGATTGGGCAGTGGATGGAGGAGGAGGTGACGACCACCTCGTAGACCTCGCCACACTGCAGACCACGAATGGAGCAGGAGTTGGACGTCGAGTTGCAGGAAGCTCTGTGTCCACCCGTGCTGATGGCCCAGGCGGTGTAATTGTCCGAGCCCGTCTCCGTCCAACTCACATCCATCACGTTGGTGTTACAGTGCAACTCAGCGGAGACATCTTCCATGAGACAGGGAGCTATGGGAGAGAGTTATATTATAGATAGCAGCATACTCTACAGTTTATATACTGCACAAATGTTACAATGTCAATTTTGTTATGCATCTGTATGTATAGAAAAGTTAAGTTGACATTGTGACATTTGATACATGGTTGCTCTGTGACAAAATATGCATAGATGGCCCCATAGTTTGGACTAACATACTGCACGTGTGTTTTGCTGCCTTCGCAACGGAAAACACACCTTTAAGCTGGAAAGCCACTTGCTGAAAACGAGTTTTACCCCTCCTGTTGTCCTCGGGTCAAATTTGACCCCTTCAAAAAATCTGAAAAGTGAGCTCTTTAACCAAATTACCACAAAAATTGGATTGGATTCCATACAACGCTCTTTGCAAATCCAATGAATCACTTTCTTTTCAGATGAAACTCATCTGTAAGTTCCTCTGATCTTAACTATTAGTCCAAATAATTTAGAATGACTGTTTTTTATAACTCAAATATCAGCTACAATTCTATATAAATGAGAGTTATTGACCATGGATTCCAAAAAGTACTAGTGGTAGTAAGGTGGTGTTGGTGAAAACTAAAAAAAGTCTGAAAAAGGGACGAAAATGTCAAATTTAGGTCACTTTTTCAACCCGGGAGGACAACAAAAGGGTTAAAGAAAATTTGGATTGTGCAAAAAGGCAGGCCTGCCTGGTTCTTTTGGGGAATGATTGTGAAGATTTAAAAATAACATACATGAACACATCATTTACTATCTATCTGGGACGTTTTGGGGCCGATTGGTGGGGATTCTTGAAGTACACACAGAGATACACAAAATTACAATTAACCTCGTGTCCATCTAATTAAAATAATTCCCTTTACTCTATTGGGTGAACTTCATTCAATATTGTATTTCTTTTGCGGGGTGCAAATATTCGACCAAAAAAAAAAATCCTTCTCGGGACTATTTTTGCAGAGACACAGTCGATTGTGATTCATACATAAATTATGAATGAATTATAAATTCATTCATAAATTGTATTTTGGTTATGAGTTGGAGTGAACTTTGGAAGTGATGTTTGGGCTAAAAAATGATGACTGGGATGTGATCTTTGGTTCGCCACGTAGCAAATCCTATACGTTATCTAACATGTGACCTCGACATATCCTGCATAAAGTATGTCTGACGTATTGGAAGCTAGAGTGTGTTCATTGGGTTGCGACCCTCCAAGCTTCTGCAGAGCTTGTAAATTGCTGCAGAATCTTTGATATAATAAACTTCATAATCAAGAAACACACATCGTCCAGCACTGTTGTGCAGACACCACAGTTTAAAGAAATGCAAACAGCCCGGTGCGTTTTTTTCTCCTATGCTAGAATGTATCTATGATGTAGCTAGACCTTACTGCACGGCGCTGTGGAGATAGGTCTGACAATGCGAGACTAGTGGCCCCCAGGACATATTCAGTGCCATCAATTTCTTGGAAAAGGCCCTGTTCTTTCTTATATCTTACCCGAGTCAAAATGAACAGCAGCATGTCTGCTGCTGTTGCAGCTTTCTGTGGAAGCCACCAGTGTGGCCGAGTACGAACGGCCACAGTCAAGTCCTACGGCACAGGATGTGTCGTTGGAGGAACAGGAAGCTACGTGGCCGTGAACTCCTGTCACCTCAACAGTGTAGAAACTTACTCCGCTGCTTCCCAACCAGGAGAAATTCCCTTTGTTTGGCCCACAGTCCACACGCGCAATGAGGTTGCTTGGCTGACACGGGGCTAAAGGAGTAAAAAAACTGAGATTAGGAGATTTTTTTACTCTACTACAGCAAATAAAACTCTTGCAGATGTTTCCATAGAAACACATCTTACCTGTGCTTATTTCTATGGGCGAGCTGTAGCTGCCGAGGCAGTCTCCATCCTGTGCTGCAATGCGCACGGCGTATCGCTGTCCACACAGCCCATTGGTCAGCGTGTGTGAGGTGTTAGAGGTAGTGTACACTGAAGGAGGGAATTGGCCGCCTAGGTTGGTTTGTAAAGTGTAGGTGACCCGGGACACTGGAGTCGGGTCCCATGTGAGAGTCAGTGCGTTGGTATCGCAACTGACACGGCCCGTTAAGTTGGTAGGTGGACACAAAGCTAGGAGAATACAGAGGGAAACGGATATGAATTGTCACTCTGCACAATGCCACATCTATGTTTTCGATGTTACAGTTTGCTCTCACCTGTTCTCAGCTCCACGGCTGAGCTGGGCTCGCTCCAGCAGCCCCTGTCCACAGTTACCACGGCAACAGTGTAGGTTTCCCCACAATGGAGGCCGGTGAAATCGCATGAGCTGGAATAGTTTGAGCTGCAAGTGTGCTTGTGTCCATCAGCTGCAGTTGCTGTTGCTATGTACATCTCAGCCCCTGTTACATGAGTCCAAGAGACAGTGCTGTCCTCACAAGCCGGAGACACGGTGACATTAATAGGAGCGCAAAGACCTGGAGAGAAGGGGAGAAAACAAATGGTTTAATGTTTTCTGTCTGAGCTGAAATGCAGGGATAGTTTTGCTCTTCAAGTCTTTCTGCACCTGCTTGAAAGCTGTAAACTGCACTTGGGGGTCCTGTGCATGTCTCAGAGTACGGTGTGACCGTGATGCTGTAGGTTTCACCGCAGTGGATGTTAGGTAGCTGACAGCTGGTAGTGTTGGTGTGGCAGTGGTGTGTGTGTCCATCCTGGCCCGTCATTGTCACACTGTAACTTTCAGCCTTGGGGCTTCCCACCCATGATACCAGAGCGGAGTGATTGAAACAGACCAGGGTGACGCTAACATTCTGCGGGGCACACGGGACTGGGGAGTGAGAAGGAAAAGAGACAGGGGACAGGTGAAGTAGTCATTAAAATACAGCATTAACATTTTGTCAGGTTCGGCAGTCAAATCAATAGTTTGACATTTTGGGAAATACTTATTTTATTTCTCGCCAATAGTTAGATGAGAAGATAGGTGCAACTTACTGTATGTCTGTGCACTGAATATGACAATGGAGTGATGAACCCATAGAAATAAAATGGATAGAAAGGCAATTTCCATTCAAATCAACGTAGCAGAATTCTATGGACCAGCTTGTTAGCTCAGTTTAGCCTAGCACAAAAACTGGAAGCAGCTAGCATGGCTCTCTATATCTCTAAATAAACACATTATATTGTTTCATACGTAAAAAAACCAATGGGTAAAAACATCAAGTGACTGATAGGAACAACAATCTTTGACATTGGTCCGGTATTAAGTGAGATCGCTGTGGTCGGCAGCAGCGAAATAAGCTACAATGTAAGCTAATAGGACAATTGTGCAACTTGTATTTAGGCTCACAAATGTTCTTGTGTTGTCTCTGACAGGCTCAGATTACTATTGTAAGTGTCTAACAACATTACGGTGAGGATTTCTAAGAAGGTAGACCTTTCAGTTAAAGAGAAAAATCATTTAAACAGACGCAAAATTGCATTTGCTAAACCCAAATTTTCTCCAAATTTACAATTTTAGCATCGTAAAATACACTTAATTTAAAGCTGAGAGAAACAAAATAAAACTATGACAAGCCGTGTTGCGTTGCGTTGTTTTACCACTTTTCCAGTCATCTCTCTAGTTTTGGTTGAAATAAACAGTGATTATAGAGTAACGTGAATATATGTTGGCTCCATACATGCTAAAAGCACTGTTTTTTAAATGGAGTCTGGTGGGATAGTGCTAGTGACCTCAGAGCTGTTTCTGGTTAACTAAAAAGGTCTCAAAGAGGTTTAAAAAAAAAAAAATCTGAAGGGATCCTTTCCATAATGTTGTCAGACACTTAGAATATAATTTCAGCCTTTTAGCATCAAAAACCCTTTAAGTGGACCAAACTGACGCTGAAGATTTGCCCCATGGGGTTAGATTGCAGCTGGTCCGTGGCTGCCCGTTACCTTAATGCTTAATGTTGGATCAATTTCAAAGATTGTTGTTCTGATCAATCACTTACAAACAAGACAAAGCTAAATAGGTTGAAAAAAGTGGTAGTTACTCTTTACTAGCTATCTGGATATGCATCATGAACATATGAACTTTTCAGATATCCAGAATCCAGAAGAACTCCAATTTCCGATATCTACAATACAATAGTTACCTATTAAATATTCATTTTGCTTATGCTGTTCTTGGAATTCATGGTCACAAACCTCATTTATATCAAATTATACATGACTTAGTGCAATCGAAAAAGGCAGAAATTATGAATTATTTTGTCTAATGGTTAAGATCAAAGGATTTTGGGTGGATCACAGATGGGTAGATGTCAAAGTTTAGTCCAGATACTGTTGTGAAACCATTAAAAAAAAACTAATTCAAATGCTATAAGATTAAATAAAACACCCCAACAATTCAATAAAAGTTTTAAATGAATTTTACCTGAATGGAATCATCCATGTTATTTTTGGGCAATTTGGTTGAAATAAATCCATATTTCTGATATAAAACACTTTGAAACAGGTCTTTCTCAGTACCTGGGTCTTGCTTGAAGGGGGCACTGAAGTTGCTGACACAGGTTCCATCAGTGGCAGACACAACAATGTCATACTCATGGCCACAGACCAGGTTACCCAGCGTGCAGTTGGGGTTGGGCCCGCTGCAGCGGAGCGTCACTCCTCTGCTGGTGGCTTTCACAGAATAGCTCACTGCATTAGCACTGTGGGGCCAGAACACCTGCGCAGTGGCAGCGCTACACATCACCTGGCTGGTCACGTTGGACGGAGCACATGGTTCTGGACGGGGAAGCAATTAAAAGGGTATTTTTAAGTCTTTATGAATGAAAGTGAAACATTTATTAGAAATAAAAACACTTCCATTTAATCCTTTTGTTGTCCTCCCGGGTCAAAAACGGACAAAAAATCGACATTTCCGTCCCTTTTTCAGACTTTTTTTAGTTTTCACTAACACCACCTTACTACCACTAGTACTTTTTCTGAATCCATGGTCAATAACCCTCATTTATACAGAGTTAAACCTAATATTTTGTGTTAAAAAAGCTGAAATTGTGAATTATTTTGACTAATAGTTGAGATCAGAGGACAGTAAAGAATTTCGTCAGAAATGAAAGTGATTAATTGTATTTGCAAAGAGCATTGTAAGGAATCCAATCAATTTTTTTGTGGTACTTTGGTTAAAGAGAAACCCATATCTCAGATATAGACATTTTTTAAAGGGGTCAGATTGGACCCAAGGACAACAGCAAGAAGTCTTGCTGGGGGCCAGTGTTGTGTTACCTGTGCTTAAAGAGACAGTGTCACTCAGTTGACCTGTGCAGTTGTCATCCGCTCCTGAAGCACCGATGGTGTAAACCTCCCCACAGTGGAGTCCAGGGAGGCTGCAAGACGTTGTGTTGGTTGTGCACTTGGACCTGTGACCTCGGCCGCTCACGGCGACAGCAGTGTAGTATTTGGCACTGTCGCTGGCCACCCATGACACAGGAACAAGATCCGGAGCGCATGTGTGCACGGCTGTGACGTTGGTGGGAGGACACGGCGCTGAAGGGGAATAAAAATAAAGGAAACGTTTGACAAAGCATTCAATGAAAGGACTGCTACTGTATAGGACTGCACAATTAATCGCAATTTGATGGAAAATGCATAGCGGACTAGTGCATTATGCACATTGCACAGGGGCGCATTATTTGTTAAAGACAAAACATGTGTCCAACCAATCTAAATGTATGTCTCAATGTAAGCTTTTGTAGAGATCACATCCAACAGACTAAAGAAAAAACAACAATATTTTATGATTTAGAGATGTTTCAGTGGAAATGAGTATAATGATACAAAAATCAGCTTTACCTCTAATATTGTGATTTATATCGCAATCTCAACACCATCGTGTTGTCTTCCCGCCGAACTGGAAATTTGTGTTTTTCGGAGTCAAAATTTAAAATGAAAAACTTTTATTCAAGTTTACGGTTGTCTTTTTTGACCCTTTTGAAATTTCCGTGGGTTTTTACCCAAATTTTGAGAGCTTTTTTTGTCACTTTTTGATATTTTTTTTACTTCATTTGACATTTGTCCACATTTTAGTCAATTTTATTGACATTTTCCTCTCTTTTTTTAAAGTTCTTTTACCAATTGTTTTTTCTCCAAATGCTATAAAATTGACTAAAAACACCCAAATTTATGATGTAATATAGATTTATTTAACTTGTGAGGAGATTGTTGGGAACCATCCACGTTACTTTTTTGGACAATTTGTTTGAAAGAAACCCAAATTTCTGCTATAGAAACTTTTTAGAAAGGGGTCAAATTTGACCCGAAGAAAACCGGAGGGTTAAAAAATCATCATGATGAATTATTTTCCTCATCCTGCAGCCCCACTCCTGTATCTACATCCTTCAAAGATGGTCAGTCTGCGTCTCTCACATGTTTGCACTGTGACCACTGTACTCGGCAGACTGGAGCACGTCCCGCTGACGGAGAAGACGGTCACGGCGTAGGAGCTTCCACACGACAAGCCTCCCATGGTGCATTGTGTCTCTGTGGAGTTACAGTACAGAGGCTGACCCACTCCTGTGGAGATCATGGTGGTGTAGTTCTCTGCAGGAACGGAGGTGTTCCACGTGACCGCCAGCTCGTTGGTGACGCACGCCACCCTGGCCCTCACATCCTTAGGACCGCATGGCACTGAAAGAAGAGGGGACAACAAGTCATTTGTAGTTTTTTGGGGGTACTTTTGACAGAACAGCTGAAGACTTGAAAGGGGAGACAGAGGGGATATATGGGTGCCCATTCTACCAATTGAGCTACCTGGGCACCGCCATTTGAAGCTTTCATGCTGATATTGACTGATGATGATTTTTCTTTGTGTCTGTGTCTTGCACTACCGTGCCCAACTCTCATGGGTTTGTTTATAACACCAAAATGACAGATGCAGTGCTTAAACTTTATAATTTTACAGTCTCTGCTAAGCTCCCCAAATAAAATCTGCCACAAAAAAGGTTCCTTTCCCTTTCTCAAAGCACAACTCTTTTTTAGACTCATTTAGCCAGAAGAACTCACCGTAAATAAGTATTTTTTTGTCAAAATTACAACCATTAAGCCCTCAAAACTGGACAATAAAACAAAAAAAATTACCTAATTTTTAATTTCAGGTCCTCTAATGTTAATCTGCCTGTGCACACAGACATCACATAGACATCAATGTCTTTTGTTTAAATTATACTTAACACAAAGTTCTACACAGAGCTATTCTTTATGAGACAATGCGTTTGTAATTTTGGTTTGCACACAAAACATTTTACTCCTAATCTCCTGAATATATCCCAAGTAAGCCTGTTTTTGGAAATTTAGGACACAACGATCATCATCATCTGGACAGAAACAGTTCTTAATGTCCTACCTGAGTCCATGGTGATAGGTGTGGAGGTGGACAGACACTTTCCATCATTGTAGGTGACGGTGACGTTGTATGTCTCCCCACAGACCAGGGAGGGGATCTTGCAGTTGTTGATTGTGGTGCTGGTGCAGGTGAGCTGGGCTCGGCTCTGATCCTCTACGGTTGCCATGTAGAGGCCTGTAGGCTGATGGTTCTGCCAGACTATCAGAGCATTGTTGGAGGGACAGTTTCTGAATGCCTCAACGTTGGTTGGAGGACAAGGAGCTGATCAAGAAGAAGCAGAAGATGTGATAGGTTGATGTTTATGCATGAAATGTAGTTAATTTGTTAACCTAGGTTCGGGAGCAGGGCCACGCCTAAAACACGCCTCTAAGCACCAGACTAACCTACATACACCATGCCATGCAGCCGCCTCGTTATCTCTGATTGCTTGACCCCCCCTCCCGTTCCCTCCTCTTCATCCTTCCTTCTTCTCTCTCATCCCTTCCTGTAACCTCTCTCTTGTCTCTTTTAGGTACCGTCTGGGGGCCTGTAAACTGTTCGGGCACAAAACTGGTTCCGAGACGGAACCCCCACTCTGAGTCTCCTCCACCCGGTCATCATACATCCTCCCAGACCAGACATTGGACGACATCCAAAATAATTCCTACATCTGCACATTCATAATGTCCATCTCCCCATTCATAATGTTCATTAAATCTTTAAAGTAACACATTGTTGTGGCGTGGTCCATGCTAGTGAAGGAGCTTCGGAAGTGTCACCATGAAGTGGACCCTAGGGTGAAGGAATAGAAGGGTCTCACAATTAAGGATTTGTGTCAAACCTATCTGTCTCCCAGAAATAGATTAACTGACCCCTGCAGGAAAAGAAGACTGTAAGAAACTTAGTTATTCTGATGTCCACTGGTCTCTGACATTGACATTCATGTGTGGACAGAGTTGCTCACTGTGTCATGAAACAGTTTGAACAAAGCTGCAAATGATTTGAAATCCTGGGACTCGTCCATCTTTAAAGTCTCCATCATCGTCTCCCGATCTCAACCTTTAATCAAGATGTAGTAGATTAGACATAGAGTGCATCCGATTGTTAAAAGAGGTTCTGCCAAAACTACAAGACGATGCAGAGTTTTCAGTAAGTACAAATGAAAAGTCAAAATCTATGTGAGGGTGCCACATCTTCAAAACATCTGAAGTTCTGTCTTTACTCTTATAAAAACTGCTGTCCATAACAAAGTAGCTTGAGAGTTCATTCCACCAGTTGACTGTTTGCTATTGGTTAGTTCATGCCTTGATTGTAAGATAATTTATGTACTTTCCAGCTTCTTGTTGTTTTTTCATATCTTCTTGTTCCCAGTTCTGTCTCAAATATCGATCTATCTGACTATTTGTCTCATTTTTTGACCATTGAACTTTCAATAAGTGCATTATAAATCTTAGAGATAGCTCAATTCTTGTTATTTTCCCATTGTTTGATGTAGCATCAATTTAAGTAAGTACAAATCTTCTTCCTGACAAAACAATCACGAATCAAAATCCAAGCCCCCGACCTACCTGTCCTGAAGGTGACCTCGTTGCTGACGCTGCTGTTGCACTCCAGATTGGTGCCGATGACGCTGGCGGTGTAATTCTGTCCACATCTCAGGCCTTTGATCAAGCAGTTGGTACCCATTGAATTGCAACTGTGCGAATTCCCATTCCCATCCTCAGCAACGGCAACGTAGAATATAGCGCCGATGCTCGTCGTCCAGGTGACCGTAGCAGAGTCTTGGCTGCAGTCGACTGATGCTGAGGCATTGGTGGGTGTGCAGGGAACTGGACAGAAGGGAGGGAAATGTGTTCAAGGCAAATATCTCATTAAACAATCCAGACAGACCATCAATGATATCAAATAATAGTAGTCTATAAGTGTTCAGTACTTTCCCTAGGATTGAAAAAGACTTAGGTGCATATATTTGGAAGGGGGTTTAGTGTGATGGTTTGGGTGTTTGCTTTCATTTCCTTTCCTCCTTCTTTTCTTTTTGGGTTCTGTCTTGTCTCCTTGTGTATGTGTCTTAGTTTTCTCCCTGTCTTGTGTTCCCCTGTGTGTGTCTGTATGTTCTGTTTCCTGTTTTATTTTGAAGTCTGGACTTCTTGTCTGTCTGATTGACCTGCCCTGCCCTGATAATTATTTAATAATGTTTTCTTTATTAATCCCGCAAGGGGAAATTACAATGTTTGTTGTTTTTACACAAATTACACATAAGCCTGAATTACACACACACATTCTCAGTTCCTATACATGCACTAATGTCAGAGTGGAGGGGGTGCCCATGGAAAGTTGCCCTGAGCAGTTGGGGTTTGGGTGCCTTGCTCAAGAGCACCTTGGCAGTGCCCAGGAGGAGAACTCTCCAGCTCCCAGTCCACTACCATCATTTGGTCCGTATGGGGACTTGAACCAGCGACCCTCCGGTTAGGGACAGAGCTTCTGCACCCCCCAGAGCAACTGTGATTCACCTGATGTGTCACCTGTTCCTCGTTACCTCGTTACCTCTTGTATTTAACCTCCGTGTTCCCTTTGTCTCTTGTCAGATCGTTCTTGTAACTTTGTGTAGTGCTGTGCGTCTTCCTGACGAAACCTTTCATGTTTGTTCCTGTGGCTTGTGTATCCCTGTGAGTTTTTCCCTTGTCTTTGCACCCTGTTTTTTGTCTTGTCCTTTTCCCTGGTCCCCTTTTGGATTTGGCTATTTCATTGTTGCGCCCTGTATTTTCCCTTAGACTCTGGAAGTAGTAAATCCTTGTTCACCTGCTCCAGCCTGCCTCCCTCATCTCTGTCATTGGGTTCTTATTTTGCTACCATGTAACATGTAGAGATTGTCCCTCAAGAAAATGTTACATTTGACTATTTTTATTGCCACAAGGCTGTAATACTTGAGTACATAGTCTGACTCAAGATGCTTTTCTGTTATCTTGGACTCGTTGGTATGTGGACTTGGATTTGTCTCGGACTCGGGCATTGGACTTGCCAAATATTCTAGTTGGCACCTTAGGCTTTTTGTACTAAAGTAACTTCTTCCTTCAAAACAAAAGCATTGACGCTTTTTCAGAAAACAGGTATTCAATTCTAAATCCATTTAGAACAGGCATTGAGATTGGTCGCCATGGGCTACGCCTGGCTGCGTCATATACCTCAATCATTTTCATGTTGGCCAAAGACATAACGTCAGCAACAACTTTGTGCTATGAATTCTTCTGGACAACATGTAATTAATAATAATAAAGCATGGGAACATTTCCATTTTATATTTGAAGTAACATGGCCTAATTTGATCCTATAGTGTGTTACTCTGCACTTGATTTTTGATTAATACAAATACTGAAAAATTATCATCTTAAAGAAGATATAATGCCTCTCACATCACAAATTATGAACCGGAAAGTTCTTTTCTTTCTGTCTGGGTATTGACTGTCTCATTTGGACTCGGTCTTGACTTGGTCTCGACGAGCCCTGGTCTTTGACTCGAAAAAGGTGGACCTGACTACAGCCCTGTATTACCATTAGACGCTGAAAAAGCAAGAGCAGATAATTAATAAATAACAAAGCTTAAAGACCAAACTTGCCAAAGTAGTCCACTAGGGACCAACCATAGTCATTAGATCTGAGAAAGGCCTTTAGGTAGTTTTAATGTTAACGTTATTTCCCATTTTTTCGGCTTTGGTGGTGCCGATGATGGCTGTGTCTCCCAGAGCTCCCAGTACCTACCAGTCTGAGCAACATCTCCCAGCACCTGGTCGGTGGAGCAGTAGTCGTTGGAGGCGGTGATCCACACGCTGAGATGTTCCCCACACGGGACCCCGTTCACCGCACAGCTGTTGGACGAGGTGGTGCAGTTGTAGGTTCCTCCCGTGTTATCCTGGGCTTCTACCGTGTAGGAACGAGCCCCGGCAGCAGAGTCCCACGTGGTGACCAACATGTCGGAGTGACACCCAGCTCCTGTCACCACATTTGTTGGTAGACAAGGAGCTGGAGGGAAGGAGAGAAATCAATCAAGACTTTTGTCTGGTATATTCCAGATTTTGTTTAGTTATTTCAATTGCTTTGAATTCATAGTCAAGTGTTTTAAAATGTAAGTAAAATGTAAATGTAAATGTAAATGTATTTTATATATAGCACTTTACAACAACCGATAAGTGAACTTAACTTGATAAGTGCCTCACAACAAATAAAACCACAGATTTAAAACAACAATACACCACTAACAAAAATTACAAAAATGAATGAGAAAAGTAAGAAAAGATAAAAAAATTAAAACAATACAATCAATGCAAATGTGCCATCATATTTCTAGGTACCAAACGCCACTTTAAAAAGATGCGTCTTAAGTCTTGATTTAAAAAGTATGCTAGT
Organism: Etheostoma cragini; assembly: GCF_013103735.1. Classification (NCBI taxonomy): domain Eukaryota; kingdom Metazoa; phylum Chordata; class Actinopteri; order Perciformes; family Percidae; genus Etheostoma; species Etheostoma cragini. Next base: position 23,346,474 of record NC_048418.1, on the reverse strand, counting down.
AGGCTACTGTAGCATGTCTTATTAATGGCCTCACTAATATATATAAGCATTTAATGTATATATAGTATATAACAGTAATTTTGCAGATCAAGTTTAATTTTTTTATGGATGTCATCAACAGTTAATTAAAGTCTGTCAGTGAAACATTAGACATTTTGTGTATGGCAGTATTATGTATTCAGCAAAACTACATTTTATTAAATTATCTTCCACAATCATGTATGTTGTGAGGCTAAATACTTTCTCCAAATAGCTGGGCTGGGTTTTGAGAAAGTTTTACTCAAATATGAGAAAATAGTTTTTTTGTTGGGGACTAATTTCAGCGGTGGATTAATAAAAAAACATATGGTGTATGTGGGATTGGCTCAGAATTCCGCCAGATGTCACTTTTTTTGGCTCGATGTCTGTTACCTTCCACTTTCTTTGTGATGAAATTCTAACCTGGTGGATTTCTGAGGACTATGGTTACCTGGTCCTCGGATCTCTGCAGGGCAAATCCAGACAGCTAGCTAGACTATCTGTCCAATCTGAGAACGATGGTTACCTGGTCCTCAGATCTCTGCCGGGTACATCCAGACAGCTAGCTAGACTATCTGTCCAATCTGAGGACTATGGTTACCTGGTCCTCAGATCTCTGCAGGGTAAATCCAGACAGCTAGCTAGACTATCTGTCCAATCTGAGGACTATGGTTACCTGGTCCTCAGATCTCTGCAGGGTTAATCCAGACAGCTAGCTAGACTATCTGTCCTATCTGAGGACTATGGTTACCTGGTCCTCAGATTTCTGCAGGGTTAATCCAGACAGCTAGCTAGACTATCTGTCCAGTCTGAGGACTATGGTTACCTGGTCCTCAGATCTCTGCAGGGTTAATCCAGACAGCTAGCTAGACAATCTGTCCGGTCTGAGGACTATGGTTTCCTGATCCTCAGGTCTCTGTAGGGTAAATCCAGACAGCTACCTAGACTATCTGTCCAGTGTGTTTTTTGTTGCACGACTAAAACCACTTTTTAACGTCTATTTTGCAGCACCGTGTTTTTCTCCCATCCCAGAATGCTTTGTGGACTAGCAGGACCCTCCTCCGCAGCGCTGTGGAGGAGGGTCTGGCAATGCAATGACTAACGTAAAATAACTACAGTGCCCATGTTCATTGTAACGAAGGAACACGTCAATCACTGAAATGATCTTATTACAATTTCAGTCAAATAGAAACAGATACTTTGTTTTAGCCATCTATGTTAACAAAACCAATGAAATCTTACTCACAGGTGCCGACAAACTTAGGTTTGCTGACTTCACTGTTACACTCGCTCACGGCGTACACAGTGAACGTGTAGAACTGACCACAGTCCGTATTAGTAAAGAAACACGCGTTGTCTTCCGTCCTGCACTGAGTTGTTTTGCCAGTGTTGTCCACAGCCGTTGCCTCATAGTAGAAGGTGTTGTTGGTGTGATCCCAGCTGAAGACAATCCCATTGCTGGAGCACTTGTGACTGGTTGTAGGATTGGTTGGAGCACAGGGCACTGGGGGAATGGAAGAATGGAATTTGACATTAAAGCACAATCAATGGGGAGTTAACCTAAAAAATAAATGGGTGGAATATGTCCTAAACCTGGTTGAATGAGGGGGGAAGAAGATAGGAATGCAGTTTATAGTGCCGGGCGCAATTTTTGAAGCACATTACTGGTTTTAAAGTAGCTATTTAAAGCAGATTCACAGGTCAGAATGTTCAGCTTTTTATATTTATTACTATTTATTTATTTATATTACTTTTTAATTTGAAAGTCCCACATACTGAAAAACCTGAGCTTTGAGTCGTTTTCGCATGTACCTCTTTGTAGTATTCAACACTCATTTCTGTGTGTAAAATGCGTGTGTCTCCTTCACCTTTTCACTTGTCATAGTCGACATTTGAGATAGCGCCTTGTCTCCAATAGACTGTTAAGAGCTTTAGATGGACTGGGGTTGGATGGCAGGGCTTGGTGCCCCCAATGAGGCGCACTTGTCAGGAGAAAAGACCATGGGACACCATAGGAGGAGCCTAACCAATTTCCCCTAGGTTTTACTGTATTGTGAAATGTTTGTAACAAAGAGCTTAGAGAATGTCCAGAAGGTGTTACTGTACATACACGTGGTAAACATGTACAGATAGGTGATGAGACACAGGGAAAGGTGGAGACAGTACAAGCATTAGAAAGGGAATGACAGACAAGTACAAGCCACATGTTGTAGTTTTCACATGAACAGGTGTTGTGTTCACCTGTCTCGAACAAAGAGGTGGCGTTGGAGGTGCTTTCACAGTTGTTAGAGATGGCTGTCACATGGACCTGGTACTTCTCGCCACATTTGAGCTTGGGGATCTGGCAGCTGGCGGAGGAGGATGTGCAGTTAAGGGACCCGCCGGTGCTATCAACGGCCGCGGCCCTGTACATGTTGGCCCCGAATACCAAATCCCAAGTTACTGTAGCCATGCCACTGGAGCAGCTGTAGGCCACAGAGACGTTTTTCACCTGGTCTATGTCTGGAGAAAAAAGTGTCAACAGATTACACAGACTGTTTCTTCAGTTTAACAGTGGCACCCTCAACAATCTTTTATAGAGTGGCCAGAAAACTTGGGGTGGCACACCAAAAACCAAAAGCTGTGAATTCAGCATCTTAAATACGATCAAATACAACAGAGTTTCACATATTTTAAGCAGCATTACCACAAATGCCAAAGTGTATTTGGATTTTTGTCAGTTTGGACTGTTGGTTCTAACAGGTAGTTAGACCAGTCTGTTGTCTAATTGCCCCGAAACATAAGAACATTGATGACTTTAAGGCCAACAAAATTAATTATATTTTTTCCTGCATAGCCCATAGAACATACAATAGACATATTTACTGCATTAACAATACTTGATGGTATTTTCCACATTGCCGCTTCAATATCTTTCTATTTCTATGGGTTGATTTAGGATTTTCACACATGCAATAGTGTTCGGTGGTCCCCCCCAGACATAGAAGAAGTTATGCAACGTCAACACAACACAATACAAAATGTGCATATCCAATCTGACAAATGAACGCTATTTGCTAAAATACTCACTAGAAGTAGTGTGCATAACATCGGAGGCCTCCCCAGGAAGTAGGAAGATGTTGACAGAGGAGACTCCAACTGTGTAGGTGGAGCAGACCTCCAGATTGACAATTTCCATGTATGTGGTTGAAGTGTTTCTGATGACCGGGACTTTGCTCGGGTTGTATTTGTCCCCCACGGTCACTTGATAGAGCCGGACTTTGCTCACAGGGTCCCAAGATATTTGGGCTGTGCTCCTTCCCGTCGATACAAGAGTCACACCCGTTGGTGGCTGCAGCACTTCCAAGAGAAAACATAGTTATTTATCTAATGCATTTACAAATCCTTATGTAAGTTTAAAGGATTGGCTTAAACAAAGCTTGCTGTTGCTGTTTTTTTGAGAAGTATTCCATATAAAGGATGCCATCTGACTAAAAATCAACAAAACCAGCATCTTCCACCAGCACGTTGTGCACTTACACGTCGTGATTGTCCTTGTATTACTACTGGCACTTTTTCCGGCACTGTTTGACGCGTAAACGTAACAGTTGTATGTTGTAGAAGGAGTTAGGCCGTTCACTTGACCATTCAGGGTCGTGAAGGTCTGGTTGTATGATTTTGGGGGCGAACCCAACAACTCCACCACAAACAATATGTAGCTGTCCGCCCCTATCACGCTGGCCCACTCAAACCTTATAGATGTACTGGAAAGAGCTCTGGAAGAGGTGATCTGAGATGCGGCAGGCACTGTGGGAATGTAAGATAAAGAACATTATTCAACAATTAGATTTTTTTGTTTAGTGTAACTGGCAAAAAAAAAAAAGTTGTGCCTTTACCTGTTTTGGTTTCTTTAACATCCGTGCACACGATATTCATAAACTCAAGGACCTTCAGTGTGACTTGATAGACAAGTCCAGGTCTCAGCCCCTGAATCAGCCTCTGTGTGCTGGATGCAGTCTGCGTCACAACCACTGGGGCGATGCTGGTGGAGTTCACAACTCTCAGGGTCAGAGAATAAACCGAAGCTCCGGGGTAGCTGCTCCATATCACGTTCAGTGTTGATGCTGACGGAGAAGTCACTGACACGATATTACATCCTAGGAAAAGAAAGAAAGAAGAATATTATCTGTCCAGGACTATCATTTCCATATTCTTTTAGATTGAAAAGCTAAAATCAGGTTTATACTGAGCATTTTATACATGCTTTTAGAGAAAAAACAGATACCAACATACCAGACTATGTGTTCCTCAATTCTGAGCACACTAAGGAACATTTTAAGTAAATTGTTATCCTGCTATGCTTTCAAAAATTGAACTTTTTCTTAACAATAATAATAATGATAATTACAAAATATAATGCATGTGCTTTTTATGTGATCAAAATGTCCCATTGCATGCTCAGAATTGAGGCACAATTGTAATTCCATAAAATAACTTTGGGAAAATAAAGAATTGTTTGCTGTTTTTTAAAAAAGTGCTAAAAACTGAGGTTTTCGCACTAATAAACACATGACTGTTGCTCTGACTGGTAAACAGTCTATTATTCACCAGGCGGTAGTCCTCTAGTGGTGGGTAGCAGCTATGATCATTCGGTCTTTCAATTAATCAAATCTTCCATCCATTTGATCCACCTCGAGCCTTTCTAATATCAGAAGTGTCTTTTATTTTGGAGGGGAACTGCTAAAGAGCACTCATTTCAACATACCGGCTCATTATTTTTGTAAGTTTATATTTTGTAAGTTTTGTTAATAACTGTTATTTCACAAAAAGGTCCAAATCTTTATTGGATTTACATTTTATTGTGGGCACATTTTTGCTAATATTTGGATGAGAAACCTTTTTAATAGAAACATTCATATGTATCTACATATGTGTGTTTTGCCATATCAGTGATCAACAACAACAACAAGAACACAGAACACACTCACCTGTAGCCAAAACCTGTTGTGTCTAAAAAAGACAAAATACATCAGTTAGAAATTGTAACACAATGTGACAAAAAAAAGACTGATACAACTAAAGCATTTAAAAAAAATAAAAAGTGTACCTGTATGACAGACAATAGGAGGACCGATAAATAAAACATCCACATCTTATCCATTGTGATTACTTCCATATGTTGTGCACTCCGCCTCTGAACTGAAATCTTTATATGCTGCTCGCTGTAGATCAACTTCATGGGAACCAATCAGAACGTCTTAAAAGGGGCCAGGTATGCCTGTGGGCTCCCTGTAATCATGAGAAGGAAACAGCCTTTTGGTGGCTGGGGGGCTGCGGGGGGAGGGGGCGGGGGGGGGGGGGGGGGGGGGGGGGGGG
>NC_048418.1:23325800-23340982 GCF_013103735.1 Etheostoma cragini | reverse complement strand
ATCTATATATTTTGTTATAATGAAAATGACTTCCTAGTATATTAAACAAGATTTCCTTGCTTCAAAGCAATATTATATCATTCTGTATGACACACTGAGAGGCTGAAAGTGAACTGAACTGTCCCTCTGCCACATCCTTCCTGATTTGATGTCCTGTTTTAACTTAATTTCAAAAGAACATAAGACTGTTACAAAGTGCTTGACAGGAAGAATACATAGGAAATATATAAAGTTGGCAGAATAGACACCTAGGTGCTACTGTACACTTTAACGCCAGCAGCCACATGAGAGAGTCTCTCCTTTTCAGGTATAAAGATGTACTGGATTAAATGTCCTTTTGAATTGTGGTGACTTTTTCACATATTTGTTGTGAAGGTATCCAGGTTTAGAAATAAGAACACATCAGGTTAAGGAAAATGTTCCAGGCATACACAAATTATAGATGGGTGAGGTATCTGCAAATATCAATACTGTTATGAACTGTATCCAAAACATGTAGCCACTGAGAAGATGTATGCATATGACATACATCCTGACAGTTAAGCACAGACATAGAGGTAGTCAATACAAAAAGTGATTATAGTAATTCATGGCGTAGCAGGAGAATGCAGGGCCTTACAGGGTGTAGCAGGTTGTAGCATTGCACTGCAGGGCATAGGAGGACGTGGCAGAGCATAGCAGGGCACTGCAGGGCGTAGAAGGACATAGCAGAGCATAGCAGGGCATAGTAGGACATAGCAGAGCATAGCAGGGCATTGCAGGGCATAGAGCAGGACTACAGGGACAGCTGCTACCATGATTTAGAGACCACCCAACTCCATGGAAAACTGCAGGGGGAAAACAAGGATTCTCGGGAATAAGCTCCCCAGAGATAGGTTAGTAACAAGCGTTTCTGGGACATGGATGCACACAGATGGAAAGCGAGGAGAGAGGAGCTCATTGTGTCAAGGGAAATCCCCTGGCAGTCTAAAACCATAACAGAAATACTAAGAGCTGGGCCAGGGCAGACCTTAGCCACCTCTACGAGGGTTGGCAGACGAATCTGACAACTATCAAATGAAGCTGAGAAGAGAACCGTGTTTGCAGCTATACACCCTCCGTGCAAGCCTAGGCAAACGCTGCAACTCCTCACTCCCTAACCATAAGCTTTATCAAAGAGGATAGTTTAAGTTTACTCTTAAATGTGCATGCATTCAAAGGCATTTTTTAAGAAACATGCTCAACTTTCAAACCCCAATTGCAAGTATTTCAGTTACATAAATAAGAGTATCATCAGCATAACAACATTTAAGCATGACATCATGTTCTAACGCTGGTCACGTAGATACAGAACAATGGCGGTCCAACACTGTAAACCCAGATTTAGTTGCAATTCAACTTTTTAGCATACTTAATAATCAGCTTAAGTATGCAGTGCACAGATAATTTACAGAAGAGATAACTAAGGATTCTGTGTTTCTGCATAGGAGGAGTGGAGTCATTTGAACTGAAGATGCTAAAGGTTAATGGGAAAAAGGTTTTCTCTTTCTTCAGTGTGTTTTAAAAATGTTTTGTTAATGTTTTGGGTGTGCATTTATGTTATCTGGGTCTTAGGCTTTTAATGTTCATGACCGAGACCCGGGTGAGGACTGATGGCCTTTGGGCAGTGAAGACGTAATTAGAGACATTTACACAGGTTGGAAAAAAACAACTTGGTTTATATGTTGGAATTTAAAGTTTTACATGTGTACTGTCTACTCTCTGCTTTTATGGAACAAGTTGTATTAAATATATTATTCCTAAAACTATATTGTCATGACAGTTGAGGTGGTTCGGGTATCTGGTGAGGACGCCTCCTGGGCGCCTCCCCATGGTGGTGTTCCAGGCACGTCCAGCTGGGGAGAGGCCTCGGTTAAGACCCAGGACTAGGTGGAAGGATGATATCTCCGACCTGGCCTGGGAACGCCTCGGGATCCCCCAGTCGAAGTTTGGGGTCCTTTGCCGGAGCTGCTGCCCCTGAGACCCGACAACGGATAAGCGGATGAAGATGGATTGATGGATGGATACATTGCAACGAAGAAAAAACAGTATCAATATTATATAGTGTATATACTATACTATACTATATAATATGGATTTTGTTTGCATATGTAAAGATAGAATGAAGTTTCATTAGGTTTTTTGTAGTAATTATTATAAATATAGTCTAGACCTTTGGGTAAAATCCCTATGTGCACATCGTATAGTACTGATAATACTGATAATAACATGATTGTGAATTTGCATTAGTTACTTAAGATTTGGGAATATAATTAGGACGATTTGATAAGGAGCGTGCATATTTGTCTTAGCCGTCACACAAATTCGGAATTAAATATTAACCATAAAAATGTTGTCACACCGGTGGACAATATTTGGGACTACCACACAAAAAGGTTAATAAAATACAAAATAAATAAGGAATTAGAAAGGGACACATTCAGTTTTTAATTATTTACATATCAAGCTATATAATTATATGTCATTTGACATACGTTTTATAATTTTTTTTTTTTCCACTTTGGATTTGAGTTCACTTCAACCGCACCCAAATGTTTTATATTGCTGTTATGTTTTTTTTGCACTTTCAAAGCCATAGTGAGTAGTTTCTGTCTCCCCCATGAGGGATTCTAAGTAACGACAACAAAACGGTTGGAGCATCCACGTGATACAAGCCTTCCGGGATTGCGCAACTCTTTGGAAGAGGTATATATCTTCACTCGATTTCTTTGATCGCGAAAGTTGTGTGGTGCTGATAGTCTTAATTAGCTTTGTATTAACTCATTTGGCAATGGCTTGAATGTACCGGCTATTCAGTAAAGTAAAAAAGGTAACACACTAAAGCTTAAAGTTAACATGCTTATTTTAGAACACATGACTTCAAAACAGCTCAGTCTGCAGGGAGTTGGGTTGGGAACTGCAGGGTTTCCGGTTTAAGTCCCAATGCGGACTGTAGATTTGTGGCTGGAGAGATGCCACTTCACCACCTCTTGAGCAAGGCACTGAACCCCTCCCCCTCTGACATCACTCCATTTGTGCATGAATAGGTCCTGAGCATGTGTGTGTGTTTCAGGCCTGTGTGCAGTGATTCTAACAAAGTGTACACAGAGTGTAAATTGTATTTTCCCCACTGGTGATCAATAATTAGTGTAAAATTTGTCTAGTGACTTCTCTGTGTTAATACAACTTTACCTGTTAAGTTTCACCTTGTGTAAAAACTGTTGAAGGCAACGTGTTTCCGCACAAATTTCCAGTAAAGTCCCCTAAAATCCCTGGGGCACACCACAGATACTGTCAAGAAGGTGGAAGTGATACTTTCTACATACTTTGGATAGGTCAACAAATGCAGCTTCGTTATCTGGGAAAATTCCTGTAAAAAAAACTCACTTCTCGACACTATGAATTATCATGAAGAGCATGTTTCAGGAGAATTGGAAATTACAGATTTCATTAGTCTTGTGTAATAACGTAAAATACAAATATATGTAACGCAACATTGTCTAAATAGTTATACTGCTTATTATTGTTGCAGGAGAAAGATTCCTTGGGCTATTACCTGGAGTACATGTCATCTTTTAAATAATAGTAAGGCCAGTAAGGTGTATGTATTAATTTCCGATATTTCCCTATAGTCCTTTGTTGTCAAATAGGCTTAAGACCACATTGTCCTTAAAGCTACAGGTATGAAAGTTCATGTAAATCTGAAATATAAACCACAGACTGAAATGTATCCTGTTCAGCTTTATTAACATGAACTTTTATTAATATAGTGTCTTTAATGAAACCCAAGGACACTTTAATACTCACATACCTTTATTACTAGCTAAATTGACTACAGGGATGTAAATAATACTGTATGTACAGCATCTACATTTCAATGTAACGTACAGTACTTTAATGTGATAGCTTGCAGTGTGTGACAATCAGTCTCGCTGTCCTCTATGAGCTCTACCCGGCTGCTTGTCTTCAGCACTATACGTCCCAATGAACATGAAAATTATTACCGTGAAACGTATATCCAACAGAGTGTCAAGCGTGTGTCTGCCACGTGCAGGAACAAAACATACATGCAAAAACTTGCATGTTTTTTACCAAAAGTTGTTAGTGAAAGTCCACCACCGGGAATTCTGGTCACTGGGCTTGTTTTGGTGGTAAATATACTGAATTGATTAAGTTAGGAAGAAATCACAATGTATTGTGCTGGATATTGTTTGTATAAATAATCCAAAGTGTAAAAATAACAATGATTTAATTTCCCTAAGAGGTTAAAAAACCATAAAGTATTGGCAAAAAACCCAGAATAAAAAGAGATAAAGTGCAAATTGGTTTGATAAAGATATGGAAGTTTGAAACTCTTTTCATAAAGTGGAATGAAAATCATAATTAAGCTGCAGATACAATATACAGGAAACTGTTGCTTTGGATCTATAGTGGAGAGAGAGACCTGATAAAACACTCAAACATCAAGTTTTTATTGCACAATTTTTGTACCGAAGCGTACACAACACAAAATCAACCTAAGATAGTGTTCTATTTGTCAATTTTCATAGGGTTCTTTGTCAATACTGTATCTGAATATGCTAATAAAGCCACTTTGATTTAGAAACAGTGATTGAGGAACACCACAAGAGCAAAAAAACAAGTAAATAAAATTATATGACAGTATCACATGTACAGAACAATGGCACCTTCAGCAAAGCCATGATATCCAATAAACCAAAATATATACATTATATAACATAAGTATTGCACCTTTACTGTCACCCTCCAAGACATCTTTCACTCCTTTTCCACTTATTTTCGCACGGGCTTTGTTAGCCAGCCCGCTGTGATCGTGAGCCGAACCCTGATAAGTGGTGGAAGAGGAATGGATGAATGGATGAATGGATGAATGGATGGATGTTTGGCCCAGCGATTAATAGCACATTGTACATGTTTTACATCCACCTGCTTCAATGCATGATTATGTAAGAACAAATGTGACCCTGAAGAGACATTATAATGTGCAGGTCCATCTAACGAATGTAATCCATTGCCGTCTTGGCTGTGTATGTAGCAAAGGAAGGGTAGAATAAATGAGACGGATGACCTCCTACTCCCTGCTCTATGTCTTCACTGAGACTCCATTCCTTCTCAGGCCAGTGACTCTCCTGACTCATACAGTACAGAGAGGAATAGAGGAAGTCCTTTAGGGAACATGGCAGAAAAAGAGACAAAGTGTAAAAAAGATAAAGAGAGAAAGACATAAGTTTGACCAGCTGTCTGCAGTGGCAGTCCTCTCTGTCCATCAAACTGCATCAAAACCGGCTCTGCCTTTGAACTGGCTTCTATCCTACGTTGGTCTTCCTTTGTTTGATAAGCAGGAAGAACAGGCTACTGGTATCGGCTGCATTTTGGAAAACAATAGAGACAATTGAGTCTTTGTTGCTGCTGCTGCTGATGTGCTCTTTTTCATAGCGATTTATTGATTACATCACTCGCACATCTGTCAGAGATCAAGGGTTGATATTCAGTTTCTTTCCATGTGTGTGTCTGCAACTGAATTATAAGTTCTCTTTTCCTTATAAAGGGGGATCATCATCATTTCCTGCCTGATCATCCACTCCTGCATAGTGAAATACATGAGCAGTAAGCTCATTCAGGGACATTTGGGACCACTTTTACGTTCAGTGGACGTCGTCTTCTGGATTTTTTTTTTGGAGGACTGAACATGTATCCAAGCCCACACACACCTGAACACAACATCTTCTACTTTCTAAAGAAAACCCACACAAGATGATTGCCTGGACGATTTTGGAATGCAAAAAAAGATGCTTTATTGTTATCCGTCAACAGAGAGAAAACAAATCCAATGAAAGCATCAATCTGATCACATGTATCATCCACAGGACTTGGCATGTCATACAGCCGCCTCATGGAGGCCTTCTACTTGGAGAATTCATAATCTTATTTTAAATTGATTTGGCCTTTCAATAACTATTGCCGTGATTCATTTTAACTGGAAGGTTTACTGTAAAGTTTCATTTTTACTAGATGTCATCAACATGTTGAGGTTACATCAGGTCTTATTATAAAAGGGCATTGATTAAACATGATGAAAAGCAGGACAGAAGATAAAACAACATGCAGCCTATTAAGTAGCAATTCAAATAAATTGGATAAATGCCCATAGTCATTTATTTAAAAGCCGCATTTTTTTATATTTTAGTGTTTTAATTCAGTGTTTTTACCTTATGTTTTTTCAGATTTATTCATATTTATTTATGCAGCTTTCCTCGCAAGCAGCAGAAACAAAATATATATTTCTTTTTGGTTGATTGGGTCTTTACAGTCTTCTGTCCATGTTGGAGCGTTGGTTATGAAAAGGTGGGAGAAGTGGAGGGGTTCACTGCAGGGCAAGAAAGAGGAGAGGGAGAAATGATCAACCAGGACTCTGTGGGAAAACCAGTTATTACACACGTCCCATCATAGCTTCAGAACTGACTCATCACACTCAGTAAGTGGATCTTTATATGCATAAAGCAGAATACAGCTGTGTCATACTGAGTCAGAGGCTTTTGAAGATCATCACAGACATAATAATATGGCCGTGTCACGTTCCTGCTTCAGCTCTCCGTCCTTGTTGTCCTTTTCCCTGAGTCATGTTGCCTCATTCTTCTGCCCGGGATTTATAGACAGACACGTATCGATATGTCCCAGAGGTAAAGACCGATAAAGATCAGCCTCACCTGGGCTTGTCTATACGCTGCATGTTCTACTCAAACATTCACACCTATTGTAACACGAGTGCACTATAGGCACAGATGATTTATGGATGCTCATGTTGCTGTCATAACATTCCCTTATGATAAGCAGAGATGGCAAAAGTACTCACTTCCCAGTAGAAGTAGAGGTACTTGTGTTAAAAATTACTCTGGTGAAAGAAGAAGTACTGATTTAACTTTTTTAATCAAGTAAAAGTAACAAAGTAGAGGCTTGGAAATTTACTTAAAGTATAAAAGTAAAAGTAGCTTTGTGAATGAAAAAACTCCCTAGACCAGACTACTAGAGAGACGCTTAGAAACTACAGTGGACATGGACAAAAGGCTCTTAATTCTTTATACTGCCTACATTTGACATGGATGTCTGCCAATAGGCCTAAAACATATACTGTAGCTTGTGTATTGTGACGGAGACTCCAGGTTAATAAGATTCTGAGTAGTGTCATATGAATTCATTTGTGATTTTGTGAGAAGTGTGTGTATATTACCGTCAAATTAGATTAAATTTGGTATTGATGATGCAAAAAATACGGACGGAGACAACTTCTCTCTGTTGATATGAGGCTACAATCAAGCAACGGTACAAACACGGGCGTGGATAGCTCTGCTATGGATGTGTGTGTGTGTGTGTGTGGTTCTGCAAAAAAATAAATAACATCGTAAAGGCAACCAAACACAATGCATAGGAATCACATATGTTGGTAAATAATAACAATAAACCCACTATTATTACACTATCTTACTGCAGTGTAACCAGCCTACTGTGGCATGTAAATAATACACCTAAAAGGTATAGGCTATAATAAAATGAACTGACAACATGTTGTAAGTTATGTGACTTTCAGTTCTCGAGGACGCACACACACAATCTCAACTGATTGTCCTCCGTTAGACGAGCTTTAGTACAAAACTAAAGTAACGAGTCAATTATGTAAAATGTAAGGAGTAGAAAGTACTGATATTTGTGTTAAAATGTAAGGAGTAAAAGTAAAAAGTCGCCAAAAAAATAGATAGTAATGTAAAGTAAAAGTTCTGGAAAATCTACTTGAGTACAGTGACGAAGTATTTGTACTTTGTTACTTCCCATCTCTGATGATAAGTAAGCATGTGGTCTGTGAAAACAGCTTCTAATCAATTTCTTACACACATGTTCGCAATCACAAAGCACTGTAACTGTACTGTACTGTACTATAGCTCCAAGTGGTGTGTAGACAGTGTGATCTTTAATGGAGTGTGTTGAGTGACAATAAACTTACCGCGCTTATTTCACACTTCGTCTTTTACGAGACACCACTTAAGAAGGAGAGAAACAAGGTTTCAGTGCAGTAGCAGTTTTCAAACAGCTCATTACTTAATAAAAGTTTATGAGACAACATAAAATCATCATTATTTGCTTGCTTGCCGAGAATTAGATCAAAAGATTGATACCACTAAATATGAAGCTGCAACCAGTAGCAGGTTAGCTTAGCTTAGCATAAAGAGTGGGAACAGGGGGGAACAGTTAGCATCAAAATGTTAAACTATTCCTTTAACCACTGCAAAACAAAAAGTGAAGTTTAGAGGATATTTACCCATGGCAGCGTTGCCTCCCGGGCAGGGAACTGAGAAAATGACAAAAATAAAGACATTAATTCCGCTTGTTAATAATAATCATGAGAACTAATCACATCACTTGTGTGTTACTCACCTGAGTACGTCCTAGGTTGACAGAAACCGACTTTGATCCCGTTCTGTCCCACTGGTGCCGCCACTACTGTGTAGACGTCCCCACACGTTTCCTCCTGGATGTCACAGTACTTGCTGCCGGCAGCTGCGATACAGGTGTAGTTGGCTGCTGTCCCGTACAGCTGTACTGTGTGGTTCTGCATCTGAGGGCCCAAAGAGCTCCAGTATACCCTGAGGGAGTTGTTGGCCCTGCGATAGAGCTTGACGTTGGTTGGACAACAGTCACCTACAAGAATTAGTTTGAAAAAGTTGAGTTTGTGTTATTACCAGTGGTGGGTAGTAACGAGTTAAATTGTACTTCCAGGAGTAGTTTTAAATCACTATACTTTTACTCGTACTCGAGTAGATTAGTGAAGAAGAAACTGTACCCTTACTCCGCTACATCAGGCTACAATGAGCTTGTTACTTTTCTTTTTACCTCTTTGTTTTTACCTCAGCATACGTCTCATTTTAATGTTTTGTTTTGACACATCAAGAGTCTTCTGCTAAAGGCTCAACCATGTGGCTGTGTTCCAGCAATCACACGTCGTCGTGCAGTCACGTGACCATACTCGATCTCAGCGGCGGGACAAGTTAGCTTTACAGTCGTAGCAAAACAAAGATGTCAGAATAAACCGTCGCCAAGGCAACACAGACGAGGAGGAACCCCCCCCCCCCTCCCCCGGCCTAAGAGTGAAAGCATGGTTAGCTTAGGGCAAGTGCGAAAGAGCAGCTACATTATGCGGCGTTTAGTGTCGACCAAAACAAACGGACAAGTGAGCGTTCAAAAACTCAACATCTAACCTGAGGAAACTTAGCGGCAATTTTAGTTTTTCCTGTGGAGAGGTGGATGTTTGACTTTTAGGTTACATACAGTATGTTTTGCACATGCAGTATCCACCCAAATTTGATGTGACAAGTCTCTCACTTAAGGTATTTTGTAATTAATTAATTACTTTAAATGTTGTTATTGATTGGATGAACTATAATTTGCCTAAAGAGGATTATTTTGTATTTTTGTGTGTCTGATTGATGCTTGTGTTAAGAAATAAATCAGACGTTTCTCAACAGTTACTCACTACTTGAGTAGTTTTTTCATCAAGCACTTTTTACTCTTACTCAAGTAATCATTTGGATGACTACTTTTACTTTTACTTGAGTCATATTATTCGGAAGTAACAGTACTTTTACTTGAGTACAATTTTTTGGCTACTCTACCCACCTCTGGTTATTACTACTGACCATTTCCACGCTCAAACAGTCATCTGTGTGTATATTTTGTGTGTGTGTACATGTACGTATTGTCCTCACTGGATGAGAATCCGCGATATTTGCACTCAGACTTGTGTCCCGTGCTGCTGATGGACACCAGGTTGACGCTGTAGTAGGTGCCACAGGTGATGCATCCCATCAGGCAGTGGGTGTCCAGGGTGTGGCACTTTGCATGCCCGCGTGGCGACATCAAGGTGGTGATGTAAGAGCGAGCACCGCTACCGGGGGACCAGGTCACGTTGGTCATAGCCTGGGTGACCTGGGTCACATTCACATACATGGGGCAGCAAGGACCTTAGGGAGTCAATTACATAACAACAATCAATACTGGATTGAATGTACGTATAATGAGCAGGGCCTGAAATCAACCATTGACCACATGCCAAATGCAAATTAAATTTGCCATTTGAATTAGAATTGAATGATTCATTAGTTTTTTATCACTGTTCTTTCACATTCCAACCAAGTCCACCATTTCCTTGGATTTGAGGAAAAAAAAAAAGTTTAAAAAAGCTAAAGGAGACGTTAAAATACCAAGTGGACAGGTGGTGACAATGGCAATGTTTGTGAAGAACGCCGAATTACAACAGCAGTACAGAACAAATGTACAGCAGTGCAATATTGTTTTATAGTTTTATTGTTGTTGTATATGTTGTTTAATATAGTCCAGCACTGATTTTGTTAATAACCTAACAACACTTAAATGTGTATTCTTAACAAGGTCAAGAACGATACTTGTGCATTTCCTGTATTTACCCTTTATGAGGCAAAAAAAACTGGTTTAACTGGTGGTCAAAAGAGTTTACTCCAAGCCCTGATGATGAAAATATATACATTTTTTATATAACAATTGTTAAATTGTTTAGCTGGGATAGTTAAAAAATTTGATATAATCACAATCAAATATTTTAGACCCAATAAGAAGGCACTCGGTCCTTTAAGAAAAACGTCTTTGTACTGCGTATATAAAATGTATTGACAACCAATCATACCTGTTTCCAAAGGTTTACTGTATCCAGGTAGACTTCTCCCCACAGTTGTCATGGCCACCGCCATGACCTCATAGGTTGAACCGCAGGGCAGCTGCGTGAGCTCACAGGAGCCGTTTCTAGACTGGCACGAGTGTGTGTCATAGCGTCCGATGGCTGTGACGGTGTAATCTGTGTTGGGGGTGTTGGGCGTAGCAAAGTGGACTCTGTACGTTGAGTTGTTGGTCTGCGTCATATTCACGATCTCTGGGGCACATGGAGCTGTTTTCAAACCAAAAACAAATGTCATTGGAGCACATTGAGGATTTAGTGTAATGAAGTAGTTTCAGATAATATGATGATTCACTTTCTTAGCAAGAGTTCCATGAGGACATTGACACCACTCTCGTGTCTGTATGGCAAATATGAAGCTACCTTCATCAACTGGTTAGCTTAGCTTAGCAACAAGACCGGAAACAGGGGGAAACAGCTAGCCTAGCTAAGTCCAAAGCAAACAAAGTACACATAACATCACCTCTAAAGCTCTTTGCTGAACATTGTATATCTCGTTTTTTTAGGTCCTGCAAAAGTAAAGGGTGAAGGCCTAAATGTGCTTGTGGTGCTTTGGACAGAGGCAGGCTAGCTGTTTCCAGTTTTTGCGCTAAGTTAAGCTAACCGGCTGCTGAACGTGACTTCATATATATTGCATAGACGTGAGAGTGGTATCAATCCTCTCATCTAATTCTTGACAACAAAGCAAAAATAAGTAGTATTTCCTAAAATGTCGAACTAGCATTAGGCTACTGTGTTATGTTCGATATTTTAGGTATATCTCACAAAATTCCCTGCCTTCCTCGTCTTGTGTGTATGTGGATAAGTGTGTATTTGTGAGGTGAGATGTCATTCTAAATACCCCATTAGTACCTGTCTCATGTGTCTGGGGTGTGCAGGTGCGGTTGCAACCTCGTAACTCGCTGCAAGGTGTGACGGTCACAGTGTAAGCCGTGTTGCACCTCAAATCTGACAGCGCGCACACTGGCGCTGTGTCGTTACAGTGGATGACATCGTTGGTCTCTGCCGCCGTCGTCTCGTACAGCTCGGCCCCTTTGACGGGCGACCAATTGATCTCCAGGGTCTCTGTGGAAACTAGATTTATGCTAACACCCTGTGGGCAGCAAGGAACTGGGAGAGAAGGGGGGGGAGTAGAAATGCAAAAATAGGTGAGAACATGACTATAGACTATACTGATGTCATAACAGACAGTCATTGTTTCCACCTGTCAACTTGCATGTACTTAAAACTTTTTTGTTGTCCAAATGTATCTTCTTGACTAGAAAAGGCATAGCTAATAACATGGTCTCTGTTGCATTCGTCCCAGAAAGCCATGCGAGTGTGCTTAATCTGAGGCAGGAATTTTTTGTGTCATTGTGCCGATTCAATGGGGAAAATCGAGGACTACATTTTCCAATTCTGTCATTTGTTTTTGCTTCTTCCAAAAAAACTGCCTACCCCAGCTTCATTTGGGCTTTTCACATGTGAAACGGTGCTGTTGAACAACCACGCGGTACATTTTTGATGTGAAAGTAGCTGTTGATGAAAATTCATACTTTGGAAGATCATTGGTTGTAATGAAAAGTACACACAATGTGAAGTTAATGAGCTAAATATAACTAAACCACTTGTACAAAAACATGCATCAGTACTAGTACTACATGTGGGTGCTTCTGGTCCTACTGGTGGTGTAGTTGCGGACGTTTGCGTAAGGGCTGGAGCCGGCCAGGTTGTAGGGGAAGACGGTGGTGAGGTAGGTGTAGCCACACATGCAGGAAAATGGACAGGTGGTTTTAGTGGTGTTACACGAACTCTCAGTCCCGTCGTCCCTCTTTATGAAAGCCATGTAGTACTCCACCAGTTGCACCTCATTCCACACAATCGAGCAGTTGCCTGCTTTGGGCTCCTCCACCCAGATGTTCTCTGGGGGACACGGATCTGTCAGAGAAAGAGGGGTAGAGGTTCAGAAAAAATAGCTTTGGACATCACTTGTGAAAGGAAAAGTTTGATATTTTGGGAAATACACTTATTTTTGTTTTCTGCAGAGTGGTAACACTTTGCTCATTGTGTCTGATGTATGCCACATGTGTGGCAAGTTGTATGTGGCTATGGTTGTGCGTGATATACCCACATGTGATGTAGTTCTGTGGTTCTGAGGGGCTGCTGGGCCCAGCGCCGTTATAGGCTGTGACAGAGACAGAGTGGTTCTGGCCACACTCCACAGGTGTGATAAAACAGTAACCACTAACTGTTGAACTACAGTTTTGACCATTAGTGGTCCGCGCTACATAGTTCTCCCCTCCCTGCACTGACAACCAGTACACAACGATCCCGAGAGACCGGCCCTGAGTCACTTCGACCAAGGTCACATCTGGGCTTGGAGGGCCTGGAAGACAAATCACAAGGAAATTAGTAACAACATCTGCTAAATTCATGTTCCACATCAGGGGTAATCAACCTTTTTTTTAAGCCAGGGACCCCTTAACTGAGAGAGAGATGGAACAGGGCCCCCCTACTACAGGTATTACACTGTGAATCCTTAAGGTTAATTGCTTCTGTGGATGGCTTCCTAAGGGATTAATTTAGCTATAAGACCCTCATTATTGTTTTTCCCCCCACAAATAGGCTAATAATATGTTGGATTCATGTTAAGACATCTCATTGGGTTTACGTGTGATCTGGCAGGTGGTGATGTCGTCTCCAGCTCGCCCCTGCGCGTCCCAGGCTGTGCCTTTGATACAGTAGGTGGTCCCTGCTTCGAGGCCACCAAAGCTCACTGTGGTGTCCGTGGTGTTGAGCTTGTTGCGGGACATGGAGCCCTCCCGGATGATGCAGAGCGTGTAGAGGACGGCGTTGTCCACCGGGGTCCAGGTCACAAGGATGGTGCCGTTGTCGGGAGAGGTGGTGTTGAACTTGGGCGCCATTACCACTACGGACAGATCAGAGGAAAAGATGGGAAAAGATACTGACACACCGATTTCTTTCTTCTACTGTTCTGACTTTTTGTAAGAGGTGTGACATAGAAACAGTTTCCCTGTGATTATGTTACAAAACTCCTTCGGGGAAGGGAGACAACCTAGCTCTCATGGTCTTGCTTTTCATATTATGAGACTAGTTTATTGCCAAGTCATAGATACAGTTTACACCCTTGCGCATTGGTTGCCAGGGGCAGAGACCGGGACAATGGACGGTGAAATGACACGCCGTCATTGCCGGCAGGGTGAACTAAAAAACTATTGTCCTACGGGGTCAATAGTTAAGGCTGCCTATCAATTTGCAAACACTGATTTCCATCGTTAGAAATCTGCTTTGAATGTGTAGTGTCTCTCCAGACATGTGAAAATGGGTTAAAAAGGTCATTATTAATCAATGATATAGATTATTAGTGATAATAGTGTTGGTCTTCAGGGTGAAAAACCAATGTTAGATCAGTTTTTCTTTTTGAAATGCTGTGCGTTTTTAGGGCCCTTTAAGACTTCTGGTCCGTACCTGTCCTGGCCTCGATGGGGTACGAGGGCTGGCTCCTCCCCCCGGAGTTGACCGACATGACGCTCAGCATGTAGTCTGTGTAGGGCTGGAGCTGCACCACGGTGCCGGGGGAGCTGCTCACCACCGTCTCGGAGAAGAAATCCCCGGTCTTGGACTCGGCCCTCAGGAGGTAGCTGCTCGCCCCGGAAACGGTTGTGAACTCCACGGTGATGCTGTCGCTGTTTTTGGAGTAGGCCTGTCCAATGCTGGGGACGTCAGGGGCTGGAGACCAAGTGATAGAAGCAGAATCAGTATGATAGTTAAAATGGAATGCTTTAAAATAAAGTAGGTCACATTATGACAATTGAAGGATGATTTATTTAACTAAGTACAATTACTCTACTACTACACTTAAAGGGATGCTTCACTGATTAGCATTAAGCTTTGTATCAGTAGAAACCCTGTTGTATTTTTGAATGCCCGTGCTTCCCTCTCTCATGTCTCCCTGAGACGAGAGATTTCTGCATTGCGTGTCTGGAAAAAAACCTCAGATGAAGCAAGTGCATTCTGGGGTTTGGTGTCTTTCATCTACATGAGCCAAAAACACATTATCTGGCTTTTCTCAGCCTAGAAAGCACCAATTTCCAAAGAAAATGCACATTTCTACTACATAAATGACCCAATTTAAAGAAAAATTCATCTTTCCAACTGTGAACTATCCCTTTAAGTACACTTTTGTGTATTATTTGTAGTTTTCCTGAGTTCTTATGCTACGACATAATTCTACTCCAGCATATTTAAGAAAGAACGTTGTACTTTTTATTCTACTAAGTTTATTTGAAAGCTATGGCAACCACAGATAAGGATTTTATATAATCATTTTTTTACTTGCCCATTAATTGTTTGGTCAATTTAACTTCTGAAAAAAATGTAAAATGTT
>NC_048418.1:23325085-23325788 GCF_013103735.1 Etheostoma cragini | reverse complement strand
CCCCCCCCCCCCCCCCCCCCCCCACATGTTCCATTGTGATGTCCAACAGTCCAAAGATATTCTGTTCATAAAGACGACCCACGGGGAAAACTAACAAATCCTCACAGTGGCAATAAATTATGATTAATTCATTACCAAAATAGTTGCAGATTTACTTCTGAAGGATTTATCCACCCCTGTAGAAATGTAAGACACATGTCTTTATGGAAATTGTCTGAATCTGAATCAGCACCAGGACTTCTTTTCCTCCTTCACCTCTCCTCGCTGGTGTCACTGACCTGTGGTCTCCTGTGTCGCCGCGCTGCTGAGGACATTGAGAGCATTGTCCATGGCTTCGAGCTTCATGGTGTACACCGTGTTTGGGGACAGGGAGTTGACTGAGCCCATCACGACGTTGCCGCCGAACTGGGTGAAGACTGACGGTCCCGGCGAGTTCCTGGGTGTGGCTGTGACCTTGTAGGAGCTGGCCCCGGTGTAGCCGCTCCACTGCACTGTCATGCTCTTAGATGTGACTGTGAACACTGACACAGTGACGGCTGACGGAGGTAGAGAAGAAAGCAATGATGGGATGCATTCAAAAAGGCGTATAAGTGATGTTATCACACATAAATACACACACACACACACATACATATACAGTGGGTACGGAAAGTATTCAGACCCCTTTAAATTTTTCACTCTTTGTTTCATTGCAGCCATTTTC
>NC_048418.1:23287916-23324985 GCF_013103735.1 Etheostoma cragini | reverse complement strand
TATATACAGTATATGTACACACACACACATACATATACACACACATATATACACATATCCTGTCTATGAACACACACATAAAAACATGTATACAATGTATACAACACAATGGTTTTATTTAAACATGAGTCCCCTACTTCTAATTGTTATTAAAACTATAATAATCAGGCAGTTATTCATACAAAAAAAGGTCAAATATGATGATTTCTTGGACAAAAAAACAAGCAATTCTACAAAAAATCTGATATTCAGCTCCCCGGTGTAACCCAAATGAAATGATCCTTTGTTTCATAACCACATGTTCAGAACCCAGTAAACCAATAATCGACTATTCGTGGTCACTACTACAAGATATATGAATACAAATATATCCAAGACACATGCAATAATAATATCCACCTCCACCTTTTTTGGGTCCCATTCAGGCACTGGTTTAGGATAATTATAAAGTATCTTAACGCAAATATAAAAAGATCATTTACCATTTTGAGCAGCACATATCTGTAAATAGAAAAACGTGGCAGGTTAATGAAAAAACACTTATGATAAATAACAGGAAATGCAGTATTTTCATGACAGAACATCATTCCAAGGGTAGCAAGCTGTTGGTATTTCACATAATATCCTGAGGCTAATTATGCAGCAGGATTTAATGCCTGTATCATATTCTCGGCGCATGAGAGGCAGCAGGCTGCACATTACCTTCACTCAACACAGATTTCAGGACTGGTCAGCGCTGGTATTTCTTTCAGGTCGGAATGAATTTGCCTGTTGAGCTAAGGTTGGGCACGCCACACACACTTGTTGAAAGCAGTGACACTCAAAAGAGCCAGTGTTCACATGTTTCAAAAGTCCACTCACTGTTGCATATCTGGATATTTCAAATTAGCACTTTAACAAAGATAGGGAATCCACACTGATGCTGGTAAAATGGGTCTTTGTAGTAAATCATCAGTATGTAATTAGAAACGGATCTCATGTCTTACCTCTGCAAATGCGAATAAAATCAAAAGTCTCAGCATCTTTGACTTAGTTCCCCCCATGCCTTCTGTGTTTTTCTGCTGCCTGGAGGCGAGATGTGTGATGCTGTTTCTCAAAATGACTTCAGGGAAGTATCTCAGACCTAAATTGGACTTTTTTTTTCTTTTTTTTTTTTGCCCTCCCTCTCTTTCAGATGAAACGACAGGTCCTTTATTGTTTCAGCAAATACCAAAGAGCCCAAAGGCTGTAACTCCTCCCCACGGGGGTGTTAGATAGGCGGGCGGCCTATCAGAGTGAGACGAGTATGCTCATCTTTGTAAGACGAGAACGTCGATAAAAAATCACCTGTGTAGCAGTATTTTTTTTAAATTTCTGCCACCATCTTTTAATCGCTTCTTGTCTTGTAGCATTGACATATCTCGTCCTCTAAAGAAACCACACCCAAACAATCCAATTGAGCAACATGCATCATCATACCTTACATAAAAAAGACACAAGCAATGACCTGTTTCTGCCTGAAAGGAAGATAAAGTTTAAGGTTTCATCCAAACAATATTTGATTTCTCATTAGCTCTTATCTTATGTTATCTTTTTGAGCAATTCTTCATTTTGACCTTTATTCGTCAACACAAATCCATCAAATACACTGAGTTCCTTGCAAATACACATATGACATGTTACATTAGTGTCAAAAAAGTATAGCATTTGTAACTCAAAACAGTCGGTGTCTTAATATGTACACAATACACTTGTTTATATTCTCTGATATTGTTAATGTATATACATATATGCACACATATATACAGTATATATACACATATGTATCTTCTTTAGATTCTGCTGTGCTCCATTGCCACTTTCACCACAACACTGATAAACCAGGAGAAACAAGCAGGCTTATGTCATCACACACACAGCATACATTTAGATTATACATATAGTACATTCATACATTGTACTGTATTATAAGTAACTTTACTGCGCTCTGTGTACAGTACAATACTGTGGATGTGCCAATAGTTCCAGTTAAGGTTACAAAGTGATGTTATCATGATGGCTTATCTCTTCCACAGTGACTCAGGTGTGTATTATAATGATGGGCAGGGAGGATCCCTGTGGACCAGATTAACTCTGTTGTGCATAAAGACCAAAAGGAGGGACCGGATCGGATAGCTTTCACAGAGTTCAAAGAACAAAAAGCATTCAATATTGTTTTGTGTGTTCCAGCATACATCCATATTTGGTAAATGATACTCTGTTAATAACTGTTTGAAAACCTTGATACACAACTAAGGAAGAATTAAGAGTCAAGATTGGGTTAATCAAGTTAGAGAATCTGTGTCCTTAAAGGAAGTGTTCACATTTTCTCAAAACAGAACTCCCATTTCCATATGGATGTTGGAAGTTTTATCTTTTTACAACAATTGCTCCTTCCTGAAGTGTCTCTTCATGGAATGGAAGAGATGGGAGAATAAATCCACTGTCCTGGTTCTGTGAAAAATAGATATAGTATAAATCTACATTTCAACTTAGAATGAGGCGTAAGCAGTACATAAGTCCCTCTTTTTGCAAGTTTGTGGATTTGCTCTTCCATTACTTACCCTGGAAGCGCATGAGGAAAGATCTTGTTTGCCAGTATGGGCAGAAGGGATGAGTAGTAAGTGAAAACCAATTTAAGACAGACTTAAAAATCGTACACTCATCCTTCAAAGAAGAAGAAGACATACTTTATTGAACTCTTGGTAGAGACCAAAAAAATGAGAACCCTCCGGCAGCTACAGTGGCTTGAGAAGGCACTCAAGCTAAAGTTGATTAAAAAAAGAATAATACAACATCTTTTGGAAATTGATCTTAATGCCTAATCGTTGCCCTTAACAGTTCAGGAATGTTGTTTGGACACATCTTTTCAGATAACCCCCCAACAGTGAAACTAGATACCCCACAACACAATGTGAACACAGCCCAGCACAAGCTAAGCCCAGAAAACAGAAACTTAGTAAGAAGACACTGTTGGGCCGGTTACACCCACAGGCCAGCAGGGATGCACCTTAAAGGGGGCCAAATGAGCAAATCAGACAAAGGTTACCTGGTAAAAAGACCGCATAGCTGTTTCTTACAGCAGGAGACCACAGATCAACAGGTGTTTATTTCACCGATGACAATGAAGGCAAAACATGGCCGCCACGATCGCAACAAAATGAGCACCATCGACTTTTGTGGCCTGCCACTGACATTATTTCAACCCTACCACAGCACAAGATAAATCGGAAATGTACGCAATCTAAAATAAAATACAACAACCACATCAAATATATTTCTACTTCCCTACTGTTATCTTGATTTACTTGCATTGTGTTATTAAGTAACACAATGCAAGTAATCAATGCATAAAAACATACATGAATTCAATACCTAACAGGTGCAAAAAAGGACAAAGGTCATTTTTTTCACATCTTTGTTATGGTCTGGAGATGAGTAATGTTTTCTCGAAAAGGGAAATCTTTATTATATTAATTTCCCTCTTATGAGCAACGGTCTAAGGACTTGACTTGGAATGGTACGGGAAAAGCTGAGAATGGCTTGAGAAAGTTTACACACCCAGGCTAAAGTTGATTAAAAGGAGGAATTAAAAATACATCTTTTGGAAATTGATCTTAATGCCTTTAATGAAAGCAATTCGAAAAATACCCCCTTTTAAGAACACCAATCAAAAATAGACAGTTTCAAAAATCGATGGAACAATTCATCCAACTATAGTTGATTAAAACACTCAAACGCCCCTTGGCTACTTGGTATCTCCTGGAACTTTTAAAATGGGGCTCGATACACTGGGGACTCTTTTAGCTTGAACACTCTGGAGAGGAGACACAAAGCAGCACCTGTTAATCTGCATGCAGTTAATCATAATTAAAGTATGATAATGCAATACTGCACATGTGTATGTAACTGAACTAGCAAACTGAGTACATGTGTTTCTCTTGACAGGGCCGGCCTCCAATCAACACCAGCTGCAACCTCCGCAAAACCGGTTCATATTGTCCAATAAACAACCAAAACTTGCCCCTCATTTCATATACCCGTAACATAATGAGCTAAAGTGTACTAATGCCACAAAATACTAGCGATGAAGAGGACGTTCATTGTATTCCTCGTTCAAGCTAAAAGCAGAGAGGGATTTTCCTCAGATGTAATATTACACATGCGTAATATTATGACTTACCTTATGACTGTGTATGTGTGATGGACAGCTTATAGCTGGGGAGCAGGTCAAATACAACAAAAGGGTTAGGTGACACAAGTGGACTGACATGGAGACTTATGAAAAGATAGTTTATTGCTTCATCTGCTGATTGATTCGGCTGTGACTGCTGTTGCCCCCTAACAAGAGGTCACAACTGGTTCACATTGTTTTATGATATCAAAAGTATTTCCTCAGAAAGTCATTTTCTCCCACTAAAGCGGCCATAACGTGTTTCGATTACATTTTACACACCGGTCAGAATAAAATTGAAATGCTAGAGAATTATTTTTAAGCAATTAAGGGACCTATAGGCTCAGTATTGAACACTTTTTTAAATATATAAAAATACTGTCCATCAACAAATCCAAAAACCTTACAGTATACAGGTGGTTATATTATCTTATAAAATATATTTCATGCAGTGTGATTTTAGACTTTTGCATTTATAAATACACAAACCATGTAAAAAAACAACAACAACAAAACACAAACAGGTCCTTAAGTAACTTATTCAAAAAAGAAATGTTCTACATAGGCATTAGAATGCATGGTGTTTCCTGCCCCCTGGTGGCTGCATGCTGTATTGCTTCCTGTGGACTTGAGCCTCAGACAGGTCCGCTGACAGTCTCTTGGCCATCCGGTCGGTGGTCCTCTTCATGCTGCGGGCCACCTCAATAGCGTGGTCTAGAGTCCTGTTCATGTCGTCCTCCTTGAAAACAGTTAGCAGACTTTCCTATGAAATAGTTGGCTTTTTATTGTTGGCGAAACACAGCAGATGTTCTTTTTTACAGGGATGAGCTCAGCAGACAGGCATGTGAAGAAATCTCACCTTGGTCCCTCTGCGTCTGCCTGTCCTGCTGCCAGTCTTTGAGGGAACTAATACTGGAGATGGTGTCCGCTGGAAGTACACATTACTGGGCAGGAGGGCCGAATCTGACTGGGTGGAGTGCTTTCTGTGATGGGACACGGACTGCAGAGGCGGCTCCCTTACTTTATAGCTGGATTGGAGGACACACACAGCAAAAAAAGGGACTCCACTTTACCCAGACTATGTCATTTAATATCTTCTGGTTAATATCTGTGTGCTTTTAGTACGTGACGTGTACCTGGCAGGCAGGCTGCTGGAGGAGCCGTAGCTGACCTGGAGAAGAGGCTTCTGGAGAGATGCAGAGGAGAAAAGAGACCACCTCTCCTTGGAGTGAAAACTCTCCATCACGGCAGCTGATTGCAGGAACATAAGATAAGAAGCACTACAGTATATGTACCAATAGAACACAATACTGATAATTAGGGGGATGATTCCGATGACTCGAAGACGGACATGCTAAATAACTCCTGCCATTGCTGTAGATACTGGCATTACAACTGGAGTTGGTGACCACTGCTCCTCATTAGTTAGGATAGGCGGAAGATACAGTCCTTGTATGTGTAAATGTACTTGGCAAATAAAAAGAAATAAACCCTTTCGTTCTTGCTGTTTTTGTTGTCTCCCTCCTTCCCATATTTCCTCTGTTTTTGATTGACACATTTGATCGCAAGGAAGGATTGTGGAAAAGGGGCACTGTGCCTTTTTCGGTGTGTGTGGTGTACTTTTCTGTAGGTTATCTGGACCAATGTTTTGCACTTTTGTTTAAATAAAATATAAAAAAGAATTATCGCAACAAAACACTTACTCTTACAGATGGAGGAACGACAACCAACTTTCGAGCTAGCAAGCTACACAACTGAAAAAGGCAGATTTTGAAGAAAATTTCAATCATTCAATAAGGCAGGCCTGCTTGGTTCTTATGGGGAAGGATTAAGATTTACAAAGCAGTTGTTTATGGCATTTACTCGCTCTATCTGGGACATTTCTGGACCGATGAGCAGGGACTGGTGTTGACAAATCACACACGCAAGAGTAAATGAGGTTTAACTGTGTATTCAGCTAATTTAAATAGCTCATTTCTGTATTGTGTCAACAGTTAATTTAATATGTTATGTGGCGTTTTTCTTTTGAGGGGTGCAAATGTTTCACTTAAAAAATATATTTGATCTATTTTGTATTTTTTTTATTCTTGCAGAGCCACCATTGCTGCGTCCAGAGCTCAGTGTCGCCCAAGATGATTGTGATTGGTTTAACCCTTGTGTTGTCTTCCCATTGACCTGCAACTTTGTGTTTTTCTCGGTTGAAATTTCAACATTTTATTGTTTTTTTCTACACTTTTCTCAATGTTTCGGTCGTTTTTATTCCTATTTTTTGTCACTTTTTGAATTTTATTTAGTTATGTTTTAGTCAATTTTTTTTTTTTACAATTTCTCTGTCCCTTTTTCCAGTGTTTTTTAAAGTTTTTTTTGGTATTTTTGTCTTATTTTTTGGTAACTTTTTCAGCGTTTGAAAAAATAAGATCTTTGTTGCTTTTTTTCCTGCTTTTTTGTCGTTTTTTTAAAAACATTTGTCACTTTTTTCAACGTTTTTTCTGATATAGAAAGTTTCTGAAAACCGGTAAAATTTGACCCGAGGACAATACCCAAAGAACCAAAGCATTTTTTCTCCTATCCGAGAATGTGTCTCTGGTGTAGTCAGACCTTACTCCTCAGTGCTGTAGGGATACGTCTGGCAATGCAAGACTACTTACAGCATACCCTGTGTAGTAGAATTTAATTTAAAATCTGCTATATATAAATCTGAAAGTGCATTGTTTCATAAATCCCAATGACACCAAAATGTTGACGTTCTTAACATTAGATGGTAAAGTCACTTACTTTGTAGTCTCTGCTTGGCGTGGCTGCCACAAGCCTTCCCTCCTTTTAAAATGGAGCTGTTCAGATGAGAGGTTTTCACTGAGCTGTTTCCCTCTGACCCTGAAGGAGCATAACACACGATATTCCTTTTTTTTAAATCTATCACCTGTGTAAATTGTATACAATTTCCAAAGACTGTACTATGCTGTGAAAAACAGCTTTGGCTCACACCTCTGTTGGATTGCAGCTCCTCACAGAGTTTATATTGAAACTCTGGCCCTGAGCGCACGCTGCAGCCTCTCCTGCTCACTACAGGTGAACTGTGGAACTGCAACATGATCTCAGAGCCTGAAGAGCATATCTAACCATAGTAGATGTCCGAGGAAATATAGGGACACACGCTGCTCACAAAAAATAAAAATTCTCTTTCTGTTTTTCTCTTTGTTGTCAAATGTCAGTTTTTTTGATGTTCAAGAAGGTGTGGAAAACCTTGAGTATTGTGCTTTACTATAACAAAAACAGTATATAAGGTGTTATTTTACTTTGGATCTAATAATTAAATACATTTACTATCAGAAAATTAATTTTGATGCTTAAGTACAGTCAATATCAGACTCTTTAAGACTTTTACTCAAGAGGATTCTGAAAAGTGACTGACTGCTACCAAAGTCATTTTCTTGTACTTTAACTCAAGGCTTGCTTTCAAGTACTTTGTACAAGACTGGTGGTGGTGGAATACCTTTGATTTCGCTGGGGCCCATGTCTGAAGAGATCCAGTCCTCTATCCTCACCTGAATGGAACTGAGATTGCTCACATCCTGTGTGCTGCCACTTGATGGCTTCCACACACTAGAGAGTAGAATAAAAAGGGTCATACTAATGTCAGAATAATGTATAAATGGTAAGAACATGTCTCTTTTATACATCAATACACCCTCAAAAAATGGCCATTATCCTTGTGTTCCTCCGCTAAAACCAGCCAGCGGGATCACCTGTTGTATGCTGGTCTGTGGTGGGTCCGAGGTCGGGTTTTCGACTTGCGCTCCTGACGGTCCTGTCTGTATTTGGAGGCGAGATAGTCCATCTTCTGTGCTAGGTGGGGCAGCTGGACCAAGCCTTCCTCCAGCTCCTTCTTCAGCCGGGATACCTCTGACTGCAAGGCCAGGAGAGCCTCACTAAGCAGACACACATACAGATGATACATCTATCTGGATCCATATTTAAATCATCAACAATCCAATTTTTTTGATACAAAGTGAAAATATCAAGGCATATCGCCATCTTTAAGATGCACCTTTATTTTGAAATTCCCACTTTGTATTGTTTTCATCAAAAAGAGTAGTTTTTTTTTTTCTGTTTTAAGGGCTTACTAATGCATTTGTCAAATATAGCTGCCTTTTTTATAATATATAAAGATGTAAATGACTGTCTGAAATCAGCTTAAGTGTTTTTATATCGGTTGCAGGCTCCTGAATTCGATCGAATCAACATCCTATCTTGGCAGACTTTGTGATATCAGTAAATATTCTATCCTTGTCCAAGTAATCAATATAATATCGTATTGTGATAAAATGTGTGATTTACACCCCTAAGGTTCACTGATTAAATAGGCAACAGAAGAGAAGAGGATGATTCAATCTTTATCTTAACCCTCCTGTTGTCCTCTGGGTCATATTTGACTTGCTTTAAAAAAGTTTCTAAATCAGACATTTGGGTTTCCTTCAACCAAACTGTAAAAAACAAAATAACATTGAAGGTAACTTGCTTCTCACAAGTTAAATAACTGATCAGTTCACTATTTTCATTGAATTTGGGTGTTTTATTTAATTTCATAGCATTTTAAGAAGAAAAAAAGATTTAAGCACACTAAAAAAAGTGACAGGAATGTAGGAAAAAAACAAAGACATTGTAAAAAGTAAGAACACGGCAAAAAGTGACAACAAATGTCAGAGAAAGCTTCAAAAAATTCAAAACAAGAACAAAATGTCCCAAAAAAAATCAACCAAGAACTTGGGGAAAGTGACAAATGTGTCTTGAGGATGTTTTAAATTCAAATTTTGACCCAGAAAAACTAAATGTTGGTCTACGGGAATACAACACAAAGGTTAAAGTTCTAGTTTTTCAGCAGTCAACCCCCAACACTAGGTGCTCCTGAGCATTCACTGACCCATTACATGAGCAGGAGTACAGCGGGCTGCCTCTCTCCTCTGTGTCCATGGTGGTGCTGAGTGCGGGTTCTGATACGTGGTGATGGAGCTGGGCAGGCGGACTGCGTTCAGATCCTGTTCAGATTCCGTTCAGATTTATCATTTCAGTATTGACCATAGAAGATGAAATAACAAAGATAACTTCTTTTTTGGCTGGATTTGCTCACCTTGCAGCCTGACTGAAGGCTCCTTAGTGGTGCTCTCCACCCACCGCTCCACTGCCGCTGCAGCACCACAGGACTGTGTTTGGACAGATGGGTGGGGACTTGCCCACCGCTGGCTGGGGAGGAAGGCTGAATGGACGGCTGTCTGCAGGTTGGAGCAGGAGCCTTCACTGTCTGAGCTACTTAAAGCATCATTCTGGGAGTGTACACTGCAGATGAGAGGATCAAATTGGCATGTATAGTAGTATATAGAAACTCATTTTATAAATAGTAAAGTATTTCATTTGTACCTTTCTGTGAGCAGATTTGGATGAAATGGTCCAGAAGCTGATTGATTCAAGTAAGAGCTCCCAAATCCACTGTCTGTCTCCGGGCTCAAAATCCTCTGCATCCCAGAAAACCTGACATCAGTTTAAATAAAGCAGCCTGTGCAACCTCCACACACAACTGTAACTTAAACGGTGTCCCGGAAAATCTCTTGCACAACAAAACAGACCAAAAATTGTCAAACAACCCAACTATCTGCGACTGACCTGTGATACAGATGAGTTGTTGAGAGGAGGCTCTGGGGGAATGTGGGTGTCTGAGTCTCTGCGTGCATCAGAGGAAGATGAGACCTCCACAGCCGGACTCACACATTCACCCAGATCACATTCGCCTGCTGGGTTCAAGACACTGTCTGGGGTGCTACGACTGCAGCAACCAGTGAGATATTTAGAGTCGGTTGGGTGGAGATGAGGGGAGTTGTGGAAGGGTGAGGTTTTGTTTGAAATACAAAAAATTACATACAGTACGCATAGGTAAAATATGCATACATACACTACCGGTCAAAAGTTTGGGGTCACTTAGAAATTTCCATTGCACTCCATTGTAGACAGAACACCAGCTGAGATCAGTTGCATTGTTTTTTTAACCAGGGCAGCAGTTTTCAGATTACATTATGTGCTTACATAATTGCAAAAGGGTTCTCCAATGTTTTTCTAGTTAGTTTTTTTTTTAAGGATATCAGATTAGTAAACATATTGTGCCTTTGGAACGTTGAAAGAATGGTTGTGGATAAGGGGCAATGTAGATATTACATTAAAGACCTGCCACCCACTCAGATCAGCTGGTATTCTGTCTATAACGGAGTGGTATGGAAATTTGTAAGTGGCCCCAAACTTTTGACCGGTAGTGTACATACATATATACATACATACATACAGTATGTACATACACACATACAGTACGTATATACATACAGTAAGCTACATACATACATACAGACATCCAGTACGTACATAGATATACATACACACATACAGTACGTATATACATACATACATACATACATGCACACATGTAGTACGTATATATATATATATGTGTATATATATATACATACTTACAGACATACATACAGTACGTGAAAATACATAGATAAATACATACATACAAACATACATACATACATATTGTACATACAAATTGGTAGATACATTTTGCACTTACACTGACAGGATTACATCACAACATCACTTAACATCACAGCACTGACCTGTCGGGTCTCCACTGCCTCTGACTCAAGGATGCGCTGCTTCCACTCAAGTATGCCAAGATGTTACTGTTATCTATCACTTCTAACGAAGCAGAGCTCCTGTCTTCTTCAGCCTCAGCTGTCTGAATTCCCAGTCCCTCCACAGAGCCCTGTGAGCTCCTGAAACAGAACAGAAAAGAACACAGTGACTCAAACACTCTGTGGAACCTAACACCAACACTGCACCTGAAACCCTATCTGCCCAGGGGAAGGCTGAGAACGTGCCTCTTATTTGAGCACAAACACACAAGCAAGCACCACTCAAAACATCAATGGCTAGACAAAACAGTACTGTATCATATGCATTTATCCTAGCCAGGATACTGTAACTATTTTCAAATTTGTCTATACAGAATTTAAACTGCTACCTGTTTGCGTACTTTATACACATTTTGTGTTGGTGTATTATTGGAGCGTTAAATTATCTTAACAAGCACCTTGAATTGCAGTATCTATGTCCAGTATTTTTCAGTAAAGAATCAGTTGTTGTGCGTTCACAGCGTTGCTGTAATTCCTCATCTCCATGGACCTCACTGGCCTCCTCCACTTCGTCTGTATTTTCTTCCTCTTTCAATGCCTCCGTCTTATAGCCCACATGGGACAAACCTGCACTTGGCCCCTGAAACAGGACACCCAGTCAGATAATTTGTGGTTAGTGTAATATTACACACACATGCTCAGCCTTTTCTCCAGGAGAGAAGGTGCAAGGTGTGGATGCTTGCTATTCAACACAGACTGGCTGCACCCAGACCGAAATATATAACATTAACATTGAAAGTCATTTTTCATCCTGGGGATCATAAATGTTGTTTAGATGTCAAAGCATTTCACTCTGAACCAAAATGTCAAGACACTGAACAGAAAAGTCACAGGGTCATCTAAGACATCATAATTCATCCTCTGGGAACTATAAATGATAATGCACATGGAAAGAAGGGCTGACTAACCGGCCTACTTTAGCAAATCCTGGAGCCCTGCTGCTAATGTGGCATCAAATCCCTAAAATCCTTGAGATTAATGTATCAAAAAAGAGAAGGAAATAGAAAACTAAAGTTTTAAAGCAAAATTGAATTAAAATGTATACATTAGTAGATTTTTTAAATCATTTCTAGGCATTAGGTCTAATTGGTTATGTTAACCTACATTTGTAATACTAAGCTTGCACAGACACATAGAGGAAATGTCGCTACACACTGCTATACAACCATAGGCCGTTACAAAATTTAATGGAAACATTAATGGAAAGCTGATTTAAATTACGAAGTGGCCACAAAAAAACTAGTTAAGTGTATGTTCCGCATTTAAACTGCAAAATAGCTCCATTGATTTGAGGATTATTAACTGTTAACAGAAGTTGTCCCCAATAAAAGTAGTTCATAAGACATTTCACAGAAAGCCAGAAAAGTCCATTTCTTGGTGGTACTACAGCCAAAATTAGGAATCACCTTGAATCTTTATTGTTTCTGTTTAGAGTATGGATATGTATATGCTTTATTTCAGACCCAGGGGGATCTGTATCACAATAAGAACCTCCACAAACACAAAAATACAAATTACAGAGCCTGCCACGATGTTCACTGTGTCTAATATACAGACATGTTCGCCAATGGTTCCACAGTCTGGAAGAGAATCTGTCAGAATTGCGTACAGGGTTGGCCAAAACAGTGATTATGTCATTTTCTGACTCAGATACCCTACACATAAATCTATACATCAGGTTACGTAAAACAGCAGAGCAGGTAGGTACCCCAACGCTGACTTGCACTGGAGCTTCTTGGAGCATTCAGCAGAAGCCTCAAGCTGTCATTATAGGCCACTATGAGTTTTCTAATGCTGCCTTGCAATAATACGGCCCAAATATGTAATCTCACGGCACACCATAAGTGCAGTGCCAGACAGATAGAAGTCAGGGGAGGTTGCCTGTCTGTCTTCTCTACTTCTGATAATCATGATCTTCCTCATTTTAGCATTGTATTTTATATAAAAATCAACACCATACTGTGTACATACTCTTAGAAGCTGTTGGAGACCAGCACTATTTGGGCTAAAGATGACCAAATCATATGTACATTAGGGGATTAATATATATATATATATATATTAGTGTGTATATATTGTTTGGTTGCTTTGTATGTGTAAGCGCATTATGAGCAACGATGTTCCAAAGAAAAAATCCTTGTATGTGTCCTAATACCTGGAAAATAAAGCTGATTCTGAATGTCTGTTGAAAGTTGAATGGACTGACTTACATGCCATTCCTACAGCAGAGCTGCTAGAAAGGCAAAGAACTGTGAAGGTGAGTGAGGTTTTATTAAAGCAATGGGTGTGTGCGTGTGAGTTGGTTACCTCATGCAGGGATGGTGGAGGTGAGAGTGTGGGCATGCAGAGAGGACTGGGCTTCATGTGCAGCATGTCTTCAATGGGCGTGGGAGTGGAGGATGAATGGGGTGGAGAAATCTGCTCACACACGTTTTTGTCTATCATCTCCTTTATGTCCTCAAGATGCATCCCTATCCTAAATATGTCTCCCTCAATCAGCCTGCTCACACACACACACACACACACACACACACACACACACACGCATGAAGACACAAAATGATGCAGATACATTCATACAGGTGCGATGGCGTGGTCTCTCTCTCTAACCTGTTTGGGTCAAAGGTGCCAGTGTTCCTGGACAGGCCCATGTAGTTTTGCATCTCCAGAGCTCTGTGATCCTCCTTCTTACTGATGTATTCTCTTTCCAATTGGTCCTGAGCCTCCATAATGCTCCTCAGCATCTGTCAACAGGCACATTTGACATTTATACACATGCAAAGAAAGAATTTGCACCTCAAAGACATTACATGCAGTATGAACTACAAATAGCAAGTAAACAATAGTTACCATTTGCTGCTCTGCTATGCTCACCGACATGTTGCTCACTATCAATTTGAATTCTTCCACCTGAATAGAAAAAGATGGTCAAAATGGTCTTAGATGTCCATGTAATTAATGGTGGCTTTTTAATA
The DNA here is from genome assembly GCF_013103735.1 of Etheostoma cragini. Lineage (NCBI taxonomy): Eukaryota > Metazoa > Chordata > Actinopteri > Perciformes > Percidae > Etheostoma > Etheostoma cragini. The sequence continues at coordinate 23,311,078 of NC_048418.1, read as the reverse complement.
TGCGTCAAACTTACCTTTGGCATGAACTGGCTGATGATACCTGTCAACTCAGCAGTCATTCTTTCCCCCTCACTGGGACCCTCCTCAGGTTGGCTGGAGGAAGCTGTGTTCACCTCCTTAATGTTGCTCCGGGAGATTGTTTCTTTTTTCTCCCCTAGGTTTTCTGATAACAAAGCATTTTGAGCAACATCAATTTATAAGCGACATATCCCTGATAATGAGTCTCTGATAAACTTTGACATGTACACATCAACTACTGAAATGGTACAGAAAAGGGGAATCAAAGGATCATTTTTTCTTACCTGTCTTTAACTTATGAGTGTCCTTGATGAAGTGTGTAAGCCAATACTTTGAGTGTATCCATGCAAATAATTTGCAAATGTCTTGTGAACTATTACAAAATGCAATTAATTTAGTGTGGTTAGTTTGTCCAGGTCCAAACTATTTTTTTCCACTTAATTAAATTGCTCCAAAAGCAATGAAAAAATATTTGTGTAACTAGAATAGTGTCATATGACCCCATTTGTCTCTATGGAAACCAGCTACAGTTCACTGCGTAACTTGGAGGTAGCGACGCAAAGCGTTGACCCGACATAATATCAGATGTCGGACACAGAGACGTACTGTACCTGATGGGGGATTGCGAGGAGCCGCGCATCCAAGATGGCCTCCCTCAATTAAGTTTCCCTGATGATCATCATCTTCACACTCTAAATAAAGCATCAGTTCTGAGGAGGGCTGAGCCTGTGAAAGGAGATCCATAAACTTTAAAATAAGACTCGGAAATTATAATTGATCTACACAAAGCAGCTCGGTCAAAAAAAAAAAACCTTCTACTTACGTTGGTTCCTACTCTCATTTGATCTATAAGGTTCTCTGCCTCAGCATATTTGGTTAGTAGTTTATCATATTCAGCCTAAGGATATATAGAATGAGACAAAACGTTAGTTCTATGTCCTATGTACAGCATTCCCACTTGATAATGGTGAAGGAAATACAAGCAAAATACAAAAAAGCGTAGGTGCAGATTTTTCTACCTGCAGGTGATGCACCAGTGCTGGAGCAGACTGTTTGTCCTCATCTCTGAAGACGTAGGGCTGCTCTGATGTGTGGACTGAATCCTCCAGGACTCTGTTGATCACCTCTAACATCCCTGGAGAGGACTGGGCTCTGTGCATGGCAGTGGGGCTCTGGGGAACAGATCTGACAGGTCCGCTTGGAGCTTTGGGGATTTTCACCTTGGGGGCGATCTTGGAGAAGTCCGGAAGTGGGTAATGGACTTGGCCTTGACCATACTTTATCTCGCTGAAGGACCTGGTGCGCAAAAGTGGGACTCTCTGAATCTGATCATCCTCTTTAGGATTTTCCTGCTTCTCTACGGCACTCCCGCTGCCCTGTTCAGAGTGTATACTTGCAGAGCTGGATGTAAAGCTGTCAGAAGCATTAGAGGTTACATTATCAATTTTCATTTCTGCTTCTTCCTCTAAACTTGAAATTGTTGTTGCAGTTGTACACTTCTCATTAGTCCTATCTGAGCAGAAACTCTGAGAATCACAAGCACAGCTCTCTGATTGGTTATCATTAAGCTTTGTGCTGCTGTGTGCTGAAGCACAGCTAAAAACAGTGTAATCCGCGCTCTCCAGTAGGGACACCTCCGGCAGGGTCTCTGCCTCAATCAGCCTACCCGACCTCAGCAACTCCTCCTGGGAGAAGTGTCGCAGCAACAACTGGTTAATGTCCGAAGGACAAGGTTGCCCCTCAATTGGCTTGGAAGGCTCAAACAAACTGTCTTGTTTGGTGTGGCCATCCTCTTGCGACAAACTTGCTGGTTTCTCAGCATTACACTCAACAGAACCCAAATGCTCAATAATATCATCTTTATCTCTTGTATTACATTCAAGCAAAGCAGGGACATCAGGACTTGCATGAACTGTTTCTCTCCCATCAGAGCTCATGTTACCCTCAGAATTAGCTGCCTGGTTGAAGTAGGGGCTTCCGAGGTCCCCATCGTAAGGTAGGTCGTCCTGATCCTCGTCACTAGTATCTTGCTCTGGGACGTCGTGATGCTGCTTTAGGGGCAGCTCATCTTGTATGGTGTTTGGTCTTTGGGCAGACACATGCAGAATGCTGCTCTTGCTCTCTACCGCCTTCTCACTCTGACTTCTCACAATACTGGACTCAGAGGAGGTGTATTCCAAGGCTGACAGCTCTGCACTCCCTGCAAAATAAGGAACACCAACAACTTAGCATTATTGGCCTTTATTTTTGGCATGCCAGCTTAGACAAAGAACTTGTGCATTGATTTTAGACGTCACCATTCAACTCCTGAAAAAGACGATTATAGATGGAAAAGAGGTTGAAATTGATCTGGGAATCATCATTGATAACAAGTCGACCTTAGAACTAAACACAGACATGCTGAGTAAGAAAAGTCAGCAAAGTCTCTTCTGTCTGAAAAAGCTAGTTAAGTTTCAAGTGGACAGATCCCTGATGACGCTGTTTTACTAATCTTTTATTGAGTCTGTCTTTACTTTTTCATGTATTTGCTGGTATGCTTCGCTTAGTTTAAAATGAAAAAACACATTAGTAATGGTAAATAAAGTTAGCAGCAAAATCATTGGGATTCAGCAGATGAAACCAACTGAACTGGACAATAGACATGTGCTTTAAAAGTCAGAATCCATCACGTCTGATAGTTCTCACCCCCTGCATGCAGAATTTAAGGTTCCCGCTTCAGTCAGCCACCAGCCAAAACAAATAGATATAAATTCTACTTTGTATTTTCTCCTATCTCTCTGCTTAACTCTGTAAAGAATAGGTAACGTCTGAACATAAGGCACACTTGAACTTAAACTTTTAATATTGGGGTATTCATTTACCCATTTGGTCTGACCTTGTATCGATGTTGTTGTCTTTGTTGTCATTCATGTACTGTATGTCAACTTCTTTGCTACTGCAGCTAAACTAATCGCCCCTCTGGGACAAATAAAGGTTTTGAACTGGACATGAAAGGGGAAAAAGGTTGGAATGACATGCAGCAGAGAACTGGAGGTTGGAGCCAAACCCAGGGCTGCTGCATTGAGGACTGAGCCTTTGTACGTGGAAGTGTGCTCCACCTAGTGAGCCAACCAGGCACCAGAATGTACTTTTTTTTTAGACCATTAACAATGACAGCTCCAACTTACTTTGCAACTCTGCCAACACGTGTCATCATTACATTACATGTCACCGAAAAAGGAAAGATAGCTCCAAAAAATACAATAAGACAAAGCCACAAAGTCTACAATCACCACTAAAGATCTCTTTTAAATCTGTGAGAAAAATGCAATCTTTGCTACATATGTGATATAACACTATATAATTATTCTGACAGCAAGATGGCTTAGGATGGGTGAAACAATCCAGTTTAACACCCAACACAAAAACTCTTTAGAAAAGACTCCAGGACTCACCACTGAGATGGATGCTTGCTTCGGAGGCAGCAGACTCTGCCTGGGACAGATGGAAGGCTAAAGAACTCTCCAAATCACTGAGGTGGAGACTTTCATCCTCACTTAGGTCGACAAAGATGCTCTGCTGAAATGACTTCTCCCAGAGGACAGTGGGCTTGTCCTCTCCCTTAACGGCTTCATCTGATTCCTCTGGTTGTCCCTCCATGGACTCTTTGTCTTCACCTGTGTCAGGAAAGGGGGTAAGAAAAGAGGGTGGAGAACCTGTTCGTCACTTAGCAACGCAACTTGTGAGCCGACAACATTGGATCAAAATGTGCTGAGCTGTCAATTATTTAACAATCGATGCATTGTGTGAGTTTTGCGTGACATGTGTTAGGTGTGAATGATGTTCATGGGTAAACGTGTGTGTGAGAAACAGCGGTGGAAGACGGTTACTTAAATAAGAGAAGCAATTCCAAATTATTAAAATATTCCATTAGAGGAAAAGTCCTGCATTTTAAATCTTAGTCAGCATTTGTCAAAAGTAAAAGTGCTTATTCTGCAGCATAACACTGAGTGAATACTTTTAATATGGCCCCGTCAGTGTTATATTAATGTTAAAATGATATTATTGTTCTGCATTCTTTAAGTTTATTGTAGATGGTCAAGAGAGTTATCAATATTATGTTGGGAAGTTTGATCTATATCAACCAATTAATATTCATCATAAAATGACATATTATGGATGTAAAGTTAAGAAATTACAAGTTACACTCTGTTGTTATTACACACAGGCCTGAATTACACACACATGCTCAGTACCTATACATGCACTAAATGGAGAGATGTCAGAGTGGGGGGGCTGCCCATGGAAAGCAGCCCAAGCACATGGGGGTTCAGTGCCTTGCTCAAGAGCAGTGCCAGGAGGTGAACTGGCACCTCTCCAGCTACCAGTCCGCCCCTATACTTTGGTCTGTATGTGGACTTGAACCGGCGACCCTCCGGTTCCAACCCAACTCCCTACAGACTGACCTACTGCCACCCCCAAAAGGACTATATGTACAGCAATAAACGCATAGTAACTTTGTCAGATACATTTAACGAAGTAAAAAGTACAATAGTAGGTTCTGAGTTTTACGTTAACGGTACAGCTAAATATAAAGTAGCAGAAAAACTCAAGTGAAGTAACCTACTTGAGTAAATATAGGTTACTTATTTTCTACTGTGTGCCATTGCAAGAAAGTAACACAGGCTACTGCACTGCAACGTCAGACTATTAAAAAGGAAATTTAACATTTCAGTGTTTGTACTGTCATTTTATACAAAGTGTTCAGCCTCATATTGGGATTTTATGGTACTTACTCGGGTTATGAAATGGTCCCTCAGCCGTAGTGGTAGTTTCTTTTTTTTAGTTTTTAGTTTGAAGTTAGTCCTATCCACAGCCCTCCTCTCGCTCCTGACACCATTTTGCAGCCAGCCGTGTGTTTCTGTCTTCCTTTCTTGACATATGGTTTCTCGAACGGGTTTGGTGTCTGCGGCATCATCAATAATGTAGCTAGCTTGGAGCAGGGCAGGCTCGTACAGGCGGAACCTGGTTGCTAGGTAACGGTGGGGCAACCTCACCGAAGGACCAATAGAATAGCGTCAGGAAGTAGAGATAGTTTTTGAAATACCAACAAGACTATTGAACCTTTGTGTTGTCCTTTCGGGTAAAAAAGGACAAAAAAATTGACATTTAAATTTTATTTAAAGGTAAATTTACAAAACTTCAGTCATCACAGCTCATAACGTAAAATTATAAAGAAAGAGATTGCAACTTATACAATATGAGACCAGGTAACAAAAGTATTAATTACAATGTAAACGGATCCATGAAGTAAACAAAATAAAAAACATTAAAAAATAAATATATAAATACAAATGTGACAGATTTGCTAACCTCGTTAATGATATTGACAACAGATGTTCTTAATTAGCTTTCTTACTGGTTACTAATTTAAGAGACTCAAAATGTATGTTAATTTTAATTTGGAATAAAACATGGTCTTGAATTTGAAAATTTGGATTTATGAACATGAAAGTTCCCTTATAAAATAAAAAGATTAACAATATTACATACATTTCTATCTTTACATTCAAAAAGTGTGATTGCATGTGTTGTTTTACATACCATGTAATTTTCAATAACTTTTCATTAATTCTAATATGCCAAAACTGAGTTACATTCTTAGAACATAATCCGGAATGCCTTCTCTCTAAGAAAGGATTCATAGTTAAGTAATTGGCTATTACAATAAAAAAGATCCTTTACTAAGATAATATCTCTATCAATATTTCTGCAAATAGACTGACATGTTCCTCTTAGTAATGCTTTCAAAGATTCCACACATGAAATCAGCTTGTAAATAATGACAATACGTCATCTCTTTTCTATTCAAATCCATTGGTCCAATGACTGTTTTCAGGGCGTGACTATCTTTGAATGTCGTCCCCTGATTGGCTACTTGGCGAAAACACATACGGTAGTACAGCCACTGTTTTTCATTCTTTCTCATAGAAGTTAAGTCGAAGTTTTACAAAAAGTTAAAAGATAATGTAGTGTGTTTGGCGTCATATAACGTTAGTACAGTGTTTCCCTATGTTACGGGACGTTTTTTCAATCGACCATATGTTTTTATTTTTGTGAGAAAGTAAAGAAAAGAGGAGTATACACCATTGTTCGAACTGGATCGCCAAACGTAAGTTTAGCCGCTAGCTAACATGCTAACCTTTAGCTGGGTAACGTTACTGTAACCAGAGAGGGATAAATGCACAGCCCGAGCTTGTGCCTTCGAGCTGGGGTTAAATACAGTAAAGTTAACGTTGACAGTTACCCATCATGAACGTGTGGCGTTCACAACCCTCGCTTTAAAGCCTCCTCAGTGAAGATTTTAACTCAAATCTGTCTGAATTAGTGACTAGAGCTCATACTAACAGGCATGTGTCCAGTAGAGATAAGTTATGATAATCAATAGTGTTTCTTTACACCCTTATAATCTATAAAAATGTATGTTGAATATAGTTAAAGTAGATACATAGTAATTATTTAACTGGTCTTGTATGCTTATGGCCATTTTCATACATATGTTATTTAATTTAATTTACATGCCAGTTTATTAATACACAGTTATAGGCATATACATACACACACTCACATAGTATATATTGCATATACTCAGTTGCCAGTTTTTTAAGTACACTTTGCTCAAATGTAAGGTCAATTAGAGGCTGTAGTTTGTGGTGATGTTGAAATGCATTGCAAAAATACTGGCATGGGTTTTTTAATATTTAGCCTTCCCTCATTGTGTGGTATTAGGTGATCCTGCTGGGTTATGTACAGCTAGTTGTAGGTAGGTGTGTCCAATAAACTGGAAAAATGAGTGTGTGTATGTCATCTGGAGCACTAAACCACCAAGTATTTAGTGCAAGTTTAATGTTATGTAAAAATCTGTATCATAGCGGCCACAAACTCAAGTAACCAGTAACTCAAGGACTGCAACACCAGTATATTTAGGTGTAAAGTTATTCATGGTCAACACGTTTCCTTGCAGGCTTCCCAGATTTCCAGTTCCTGTGTGGAAGACATACAGGTCAGTATCCCAGTACGTAAGTTTGGCGTTCTGCTTTAAGGAAGACATGCTAGTTGGTGAAACTACTCCCTTTATGATCAAGTTTCCATACATTTTTAAATGTTTCAAGTACTTTAAAACTAGACAATCCTTCCTTGCTTTACAACATACTTATTACAGCTACAACCGCTATCTTATTTGCATGAAAACATGACCGGACCTCAAAAAATGTAAATGTAGGTTATCATCAAATAGCAAGGGCTCTTCATTCACATTCTGAAATGTAAGATTATTGTATTTACCATCTAAATAACCCAAAAGTTTGTCCTAAATTAAAACAAAAATGTGTCTTAAGTGTATCCAAATTTGTTATATAATTACCATTTTGAAGTCTGAAAGTGCCAGAATTGAATTCAGCATCCTCTAAAGCCTCTTAAACCACTTCAATATTGTAGAAACTGATCACACAGTGCAAAATCTATTGTCAATGTGGACTATTGTACTAATTGTGCCAATTATGCAAATTGCTCAACATATGAAAATGATTATCCGGGAGTTTCTGTATTCTGGGGACCCTTACTTCACATTTCTCCTATAAAACGTTGGTGTACTCAACATTTCTTGGTTCTCAATGGGGCTCTATGGGCTGGCTACTAGACCATTTCTTTTGTTTTGGTGCAGGCTTTTGTTGACTCGCGGTGTAATGACGAGTGGTGTTTCCAAATTTAGATTTTGCTCTCGTTGGCAGTAGTCATTTTAACGCATCAATGGGCTGTAAGCACACTGAAAATAGCTCACATCTGCCGAAGATGAAATCATGTCCTATTTGGGACTGAAGAGTCAGTGATTACCCGCTGTCGTGTTTCTTTTGATGTGCCTGTTAGTCACGGGCAACTTCTTCCCGTCACACACTTGTTCACGCTCGCTGTAGCTTTGGGAGCAAGGCAGCTCTCTTACACACACCCAGTTGGCAAACAATGGTGGAAAAGACTGCACCAACACTGGCACGTCAATTGGTGATTATAATAATGTGCAGGAACATGTACTGCATAGGCATCCAAAGCCACGGGCTTTAGTTTGCTTCAGAACTGTTACATTCCCCTGTACATATCAGCAGGAAGAACAGGCTGGGCAAAGAGATGATTTCCTTCACATTCTTTTCAGACACGTTGATTAAAACACAAGTACTAAGATACAAGCCTCTGAATTCTAAATTTGCGATATCCGCAAGGAAGTTAGCGTTGTATTCACACTTATGTCACACTCGTCAACGAGGCATAATTGACTTGTTGCAATTTGTCAAAACAGCTTTTGTTTTGGTTGCCGTCTGTTTTTAAGATGTGTGCTCTTTTTTGCTGCATGAGCTCAGCGCTGATCTAATCCTACCATACTGCTCAGCAAGCCTATTGTCTGTCAAAGGTCCTAATCCAGGGTACTTTATAAACCCTGGCCTCCTTTTTATGCATTGGTAGAAGTGGGCCTGGATTCATTAGTACAGTACATATCTGACAATATTTAGACTTTTAAGTAATATTAAAATGAGGCAATTTAGCACACCGTTGAGTGGCATATATTATGTAAAGGAGGGCTTAACATATTAAGATAGTTGATAAAGGAACACAGTGGTCATTTACAATGCATAATCTATCTAGTCTCTGGAAGGTTTTAAAATATACACCCTGCTTTTTTGCCATGTCTTCTTTGTTGTCTTTTATCTGTTATTTAGCATAAAGAATTAACCCAGTTTGAAAGTATCTGGTCTGCCCCAGTTCCCATTGTGTGTGTGTGTGTGTGTGTGTGTGGTGAGGGGATGGCGTGTGAAATTTGGGGAGCAAATGGGTGTGGCTAATGTGACCTCATGGAGAAATGAGGTAATGATTGGCTGTGGTCTTAACTTGGTGCACTCCATCTTATCCATGTAGCTTGCTTTTCACTCTCCTTTCCTTTGGCGGGAGTTGCATGCGCTTAGTCAGTTCTTCTGTTTTTGCTTCAGTTTTTAATTTATTCAGCTTTTTCCTTGAGACATAGTGCAACAGGTTGCTGGTTCAAAAACATCTCAATCATATTTTCTTGCCATCTCTGCCTGCTTAGGTTCCATTCTGTGGCATTCATAGCTTGCTCTCCTTGTAGCAACTTTAAAGCACAACCGCACATCCAAGCCTGGAAAAAGTGGGTCACCGTCTTCGATTGACAGCTTGCCTGTGTCGAACCCATAGACCGTGTAAGGTTGGATCCTTTTATTCCCGCCCTGCTCTCTCACTTTCCGCCTGCCCCGCTTGTGCACTCTGCTGTTTGGTTGGTGTTGCCATGGCAGCGTGCGGCCAGAATGAGGCTTCACATACAGCATCTTGTGTTCTCTTCACAGAGGGCCACTGGTGAGATTGAGGCGCAGTGACGCAAAACACACAGTATGCGAGCGTAGCCGTGTGGACCGGCGCTCAGGACTCTGCAGCTCTTTCTAACACTCGTGGGGGTTGCCTCCCCCCGTCAACACTCAGCAGAGGGACGGTCACCACATTTCGTGACTTTTGACCAAAGTTATTTTCCTTTTCTTTCTCGTTGGCTCTTGTTTTTTAATTGCAACCATTTTTTCCGGAACGAGCCTGGGATTTTCCCTCATATTATGCACATCAATGGATACCAGTGGCTCAGTGGTTAGCACGGGAACTGAGGAGCAGTCCTTTCATGTCCGCTACAGGTAGGAATCTCCCCTCTCTCAACTAAGGTATGGTTGGAGAGTATTTTCCATCTTTCTTTTCCTAGTTAGTTTTAAAAAAGGGAATGTAATTGAAATGATTGATTGTTGGTTAAGAGAAGCCAAATCTCTTCTTTTAAATTCTATATCCTTGTTGAGGAAGTGATGGTATTATGTGTTATGTGGAATTGGAAAGTGAAGCCTTAGTTAAATAATCAAGGGAGGACTGCTTGTTGACTATCCCACCAAAGCATCCGTCAGCTGTCCCTACATACCCAGGTAAAGAGCTCTGGCAGCAGGTGTGGCCTGCTCCAGTTTGCTTCAATATTTAACAAGCCCTGAAATATTTATCACTGCTTTTTTTGTTACTCCTAACACGTGTGTGTGTCCAGTGTATTTTGGTAGGGTAGGTGTCTGCTTGGTGGGAGGATATGGTTTTTTCCCTAACAAATACTACTGTCAGATAAGTTATCGTAATCGTTAGTTCCCTTAAACTTCACTCCGGTCTGCTTGTGCCTGGCGTGTCTAATAAATCTACTTAGCACTCAGCAGCCATGTAATCTGTCGGGTGTGCCCTCGACAGGTGTAATCTCGGGTGACCAGGTCAGAGTGGGGCGCTTTAAAGACAAGCAGATTAGCGGAGAAAACGATGATCGAGCAGTTTCCTCGCTGCCTTGCATTGGAGGTTAATACTGTGACGTCATCACACAGGTCTCCTTGAAGGCTTTCCAATGCGTGATGCTAAAATAGCTCTATGATGAACAATGGATTCGATGTCACAGGAAAGGAATGCGATTTTTAACCCTTTTTTTAGACTTAGACCACAACAAACAAGATCTGGACCACCATCCTTTACTACAGACTACTAAATTGGTCTCCATGCTTCAGACAAAGAGAAGGAGCTGCAGCCTGGGAGTATTTCAAGTAGAAACCTCAGTAGATGCCTCTCAGAAGTTCCATGTGCTGCTGCTGTTGTTGTAAGAGACAGAAAGAGAGCAGGTAGGCTAGTATTTGCCACTGTAATTGCTACAGTGTTGGAAAAGTATATCTTTACACTAACTTTAGTAAACGAAAATATAGGCTTTTCTAATTTAATGCCTAAGACTGACTGATTTATGAGAGCATTTAAATAACACACCATGTATACCATGTGGCTATGTAAACTTTTACTTCCCGTGAGGAATCCACCATAGATGAACAAACTGAATAGACTTTGTGTGAAGCTGATCTCTTCCCGACAAGCAGTTTCCTGAAAAACAAAAGTTGGCAGCAGACAAGTTTTGCTTTGCGCACAAATGCAGTTTATTCAAAAGACAATCCATGTGCAGATAATGCACCAGCCATTGTCTGACCTTTATATTCAACTCAATTTTATTTATATAGCGCCAAATAACAACGACCATACTCTGTGATGTTATTTACAGAAACCCAACAGTTCCCACCAAGAGCAAGCACTATCAAGCACAAAGCTGACATTGCAATATTTTCTCCCCCTGCGATATATATTGCGACATGAAAAAAGAAAAGGTAATGTTTAAAAGATTACACAAATAGCTCTATTTGGATATTATGAATCATTCTCGACTACCACGGTGATTTTGTAGGGGAGTGCTTCTACTTCTACTACTTCTCTAGAAGATGAAAATGAAAAAGTATTTTAACCTTTTAATGCTTTACAAACACCAAAGCAAGTAAGCGCTGTGATGAGTCTTCGGAAGTGGTTTTGGAGAGGGACATTAGGTCGAAATACGCTGGTTGACTAGCACGACACCACTGTATTAATATCACAATCAATGCAGTCTAAAGTGTATGACAGTGTCTGCGTGTCGTATCCTCTAACTTTCAGGTTGTGGTCGACTAGCGGGGCCACCTCGTTAGTTTGATTACTTGATCAGACCTGCATGTCACGCGCACTAGCAACAAACTCTGTGTATCCAAGAAGAATTAAATCAGTGGAAATGACGTTAGATTAGACACAGACTTCGGTAGTAGATTAGTGTTACGTTTCCAGTGTTGCGACTCCGAACCGTATCATAAATCGGGACGGACGGACGCCTTGTTTCTTTAGGCTAACTATATTAGCTTTAGCCTAGCTGGTAGCAGCTTTCTGCTTGTTTCTTTAGGCTAACTATATTAGCTTTAGCCAGGCTGGAAGCAGCTTTCTACTTGTTTCTTTAGGCTAATTATATTAGCTTTAGCCAGGCTGGTAGCAGCTTTCTGCTTGTTTCTTTAGGCTAATTATATTAGCTTTAGCCAGGCTGGTAGCAGCTTTCTGCGAGAGAAATGTCCGCTAGACGTTGTGATTATGTTGCAATAATCAGGTGATTTATTCCATATTTGCAGCGAACATAAAACACTGACTACGGTAGCTTCACTGACTGCCCATCAAAAACTATGCACATCACTGTGTCAGTGGCAGCTGCTGCCTACGGAACTTTTCTACACACGGAGAGCCTCACTTCCCATAACAAACCCCGTCGGACTAATGACCTCATAAGGGGCAAGATTCCACATTGGCCCATCTGAGCTTTCATTTTCTCAAAGCTAGAGCAGGATACCCAGGGCTCGGTTGGCACCTATTGCCATTTCTAGCCACTGGGGGACATTAGGCGGGCTGGGTGAACTCATATTAATGTTAAAAAAAAAAAATCATAAGGTGAAATTTTCACACCATGGGACCTTTCAATTATTCAGATTCTAAAGCAAAGCTGATAACCAGGGGGGTGCTGAACATTGGGATACTTTTTCTTAACTGTCTCCGACCGCTCTTGGCTTCGCTTGACTATCAAAGGAAGGAACCAAGTTCACTTTCTGAGGCATGTCAAAAGGATGTGACATCTACCATAACAAACAGACCCCATTGTTCTCTGCATGTGGAAGGAAGTAGCTCAAAGCTATCTTTCTAAGCAAAGGCTAAAAGCTTTGTTCCTTTCCTGTGAGGGGAGTACGGTCAGTTGGCTGCAGCTTTCAGCAAGAGAAGGTCTGTTTTTCCCACAGCTTCTTCATTACTGGGCCTTAATTTGGATTTAGATACTTTGGTGCTGTGCAGTAAAAAGCCAGTTTAGTTTGTTTTGTTAGACACCTGATGCACTGACTCGGCTTCTTTCTGCTGTAGGATGGAGGTGTCCTGCCTGGAGCTGGCGTTGGAGGGCGAGCGGCTCTGCAAGGTGGGCGACTACAGAGCAGGCGTCTCCTTCTTTGAAGCCGCCATCCAGGTGGGCACAGAGGACCTGCAGGTGCTCAGTGCCATCTACAGTCAGCTGGGCAACGCCTACTTCCACCTGCACGACTACGCCAAGGCCCTAGAGTTCCACCGGCACGATCTCACCTTGACCAGGTTGGACCTGCACAAGACCCCCCACAGCCCTGCAGACCAACAGATCACTACTACATGTGTTAACATAATGTGTGTTGCATAGGACAATCGGCGACCTGCTTGGAGAAGCCAAAGCCAGTGGAAACCTTGGCAACACATTGAAGGTGCTGGGGCGATTTGACGAGGCTGTGGTCTGCTGTCAGAGACACTTGGACATAGCCAGAGACATTAATGACAAGGTGAGGCAGCAGGGTATTCAGGCCTATTGTGGCGGTGTATAGGGGTGGGGAAAATCCTATTAATGTGATTATTTTGTTTTTTTTGCAATGATTTTTATAATCGATTCTTTCAGAATCGTTTTTTTTCTCAATGGTTTACCTACATAGTTTCTGTTTCTACGGTACCGCTGACGGCGACTACATCACATCCGTTTTCAGCAAATCAGAGCGAAAGCAGCAAATGCAGAAAATACATGTTGTGCTTTTTCTCAACTTCTTTACAAATGAAATGAATGAGATGTGATGTGCATGATGTCTCATGATAGTTTGTCTCTAGAAGTTCAACTATTCTTCAACTTTTGTTTTTTAAAGAAGGAAAATAAATACTCCATGCTATCGACTCGCAATACATCTAGGATTGCAATAAATGAAACTGACTCGACGCCGATGTATGGGGAAAGACTCGAATCGGGACAAAAGCCCATCATCCGAGCCCCACTAGTGTACGGGACGGGGTTCAGAAGACATCAACCGTCGACACTGACATGTTTTTTTTACTGGATGTGTGTTAGGTGGGTCATGCGCGAGCTCTGTACAACTTTGGGAACGTGTACCACGCCAAAGGCAAAAGCATCTGTTGGAGTGGGGCGGAGCCTGGAGATTTCCCAGAGGAGGTGATGATGGCACTGAGGCAGGCAGCCGAGTACTACGAGTAAGTGGCTGCACGGTCTGGTGCAAAGTAAATATGCGCAGGTGATATTTTTCTGCTGTTATGCCGTCACAGTGCATTTGACTGCATGTGTATTTTCAGGGCCAACTTGGCGATAGTGAAGGAGCTCGGAGATCGTGCTGCTCAGGGTCGAACCTGCGGTAACCTCGGCAACACCTACTACTTGTTGGGAAGCTTCCGCAAAGCGGTAGCTTCTCACGAACAGGTGTGGTGTAACCCTAAGCAGCCCTTTCACTATCAAAGCATATTTGCAAAGTCTACATACGCCATAGACGAACATTATAAGCCTATTTCTGTGATGACAGTTATTCTAATGAATCATTTTTGTCTCTTTCTGAACAGCGCTTGCTCATAGCTAAGGAGTTCGGCGACCGCTCAGCAGAAAGACGGGCGTACTGCAACCTGGGCAACGCCTATATCTTTCTGGGGGAATTCGAAGTGGCAGCTGAACATTACAAGTAAGCCACACGCTGAAATGTGAATCTTTTTAACACTTGTGCTGTCCTCACGTGTCAAAAACTGAGAAAAATCTGAAATTTTGGTCCCTTTTTCACACTTTATTTTTTTAGTTTTCGCTAACACCACCGGTTTTATTACAGGTTTTACAGTACTTTTTGGAATTCATGGTCAATTACCCTCATTTATATAGAAAAATACCTAATATTTGAGTTAAAGAAGCAGAAATTATGAATTATGTTGAGGAACGTACAGATGAGTTTCATCAGAAATGAAAGTGATCAATTGTATTTGCAAAGAGCGTTGTATGGATTCCAATCCATATTTTTGTGGGAATTTGGTTAAAAAGAAACCCATGTTTCAGCTATAGACATTTTTTAAAGGGGTCAAATTTGACCTTGTGGATAACACGAGGGTTAAGTCATTGTCTGACGGTGGCGGCAGAGTAGATAATCATCAACGTATAAATGTACATTAAAATGTAAATGTAATGCTTTCAGTCTTGATTTAAAAACCAGAGTTCAAAATGAACTTGGTTTGTCCCACCAGGCAAATGGCAAGTAGTCTCAATATCTAAAGTTTACCTTAGGTGTACGATATGGTATGTTGTTCCAAGAATGTGAGAACTGTGGGGACTTCTTGTGAGAAAGTGAGCCTGTGGTGTAAAAAGCCAGGGGCAAATACTGAGGCCTCTCTGCAGTGTTCTGAACCATCTTGTCTGCATGTCTGTCAGGAGGACACTGCAGCTGGCCAGGCAGTTGAAGGATCGAGCTGTGGAGGCCCAGGCCTGCTACAGTCTGGGCAACACCTTCACACTGCTGCAGGATTACGAGAGAGCCATAGACTACCACCTCAAACACCTCATCATAGCCCAGGACCTCAATGACAGGTACAGACACAGACACACACACTATAGGAAGAAGACTTTGAACCACACCTCTATGTATGTATTTAATTGTGTTTTCTGATGCAGGATTGGGGAGGGTCGTGCATGCTGGAGTCTTGGAAATGCGTACACTGCACGGGGGAACCACGACCAAGCCATGCACTTCGCTGAGAAACACCTGGAGATCTGCAAAGAGGTACATCATGGAAATGAGAGCAGTGGACAGTCTCGTTTGCTAAATTTCGCCTTTACAGCAAAGCATTGGACACAATATTCTAAGAATTTTTGTGTGTGTGTGTGTGTGTGTGTGTGTGTGTGTGTGTGTGTGTGTGTGTGTGTGTGTGTGTGTGTGTGTGTGTGTGTGTGTGTGTGTGTGTGTGTGTGTGTGTGTGTGTGTGTGTGTGTGTGTGTGTGTGTCTTTTCCCTCTAGACCGGAGACAGAAGCGGGGAGCTGACGGCTCGCATGAACGTGTCCGATCTCCAGACGGTTCTGGGTCTAAGTTACAGCACAAATAGCTCCACTGTTTCAGAGAATGCGGACACAGACTACACCCTGCATGGTGAGGAGTACATTCCACGTCTTCTTCTTTTAACACTTTGCACGACGGCTATTGAAACGTAATTTGCAACCGCCGATCGTATGTGCTTTAGGAGCGAGGCCCAGGATGAGCAGGAGACACAGCATGGAGAAGCTGGAGCTGATGAAACTCACACCGGACAAGCTACACGTAAGGACCCCTCCCCTGTCACATGAACTCCTCGACCCACTAACACACATGCCGTTCTACAGAGGCTTGGTCTAAGACCCGCTTTGCTACTAAGGCTGAATCTCATTTCGCTTTTTTACCCCTCCCCCTTACCCCTAACCCTTGGCCCTCGAAACATACATTACATTTATGGGTCTCTCACGTCGATCTGGCAGCCATTGTTGCTGAAAGCTTGTGTCTCCCCTTGGTTTTAATGGCTGGGCAGCCTTTTGTCTTGCCCCTATCCCTCGATCAAAGTGAGTATTGTGACAGCCCTTACTCTCGCGTGAATGCGCAAAACTAAGGGAAAGGGAAGGGGGAAGACAGAGAAATGAGGTTCAGCCTAAAACCCAAGTGTTTACCACATAGTTGAATGCTTTATCTTCTGCCAGCTTATCGTCTTTCCCCCCGTTTCCCTTCTGCATTGTGGGAACTAATCCATTCCTGTGTGTTGAAGGGTCAGAAGTGGAACAGTGACATCCTGACCAAACAGTCCAAACCCTCCCTGGCTAAGAGCTCCTCCAAGCTGTTCTTTGTCAGCCGTCTGCGGGGGAAGAAGTACAAGGCGGGCGGCTCCAGCAAGGTCCTCCAGGACACCAGCAACACCCTGGACGCCAGCCAGACGGCCACACAGGGACCACAGAAGGTACAAAGTACAGGGTACATTCGGTTGATACCCATAACCACACACGCACACCTCATTTAGTCGCCAACAGCTGTCATTAAACAAGCCCTGTTCTGTTTAGCTCTTTTTTTAACGTTCATGTTTTTGCACCGTACCAGCGACTCAGTCCTGACATGCTCGGAGACGAGGGCTTTTTTGACCTGCTGAGCCGTTTCCAGAGCAACCGTATGGATGACCAACGCTGTTCAATACAGGATAAGGGCAGCAGGTTATCATTAAGCAGTGGTCCAGAAACGCCGCCCAGAGCCATCAGGAAAAGTGAGGCCGCGCATTCACACTCAAAATGACTCTCGCAGTTTATGGTGCTTTTCACACTGAATTAACGGATTCTCTCAAACTCACGTAGCGGTGTCGGAGTCCGCCAACGTCTCTGGCGTCCCGGGCCGCTGGGGAGAGGAGACGTCGGCAGCAGCGGGGGGAAGCCTTCCCGGCCTCAGGCTCAACCAGAACAACAACCAGGCCGTGCTGAGCCACCTGATGGCCAACGCTGACAACGCCGAGCCCGACGACAACTTCTTCGACATGCTCGTCAAGTGCCAGGTACTTAATACGCAGTGCTACTGCACAATGGTACGCATACAGTACATTTAATACACAAGAAGTTGTTGTGGTGGAATTTCCATAACCTTTTCCAGGCAGATTTCCTCGTGGGAGTCCTCCCAAAAGGATTAATAAAGAGAAGTCTAAGTCTAAGGAGTACTCCAGCTCTTGGCCTCCATAGATTCAGGGACGCTAGGCTGACACACCCATGCTAAAGTTGACTAAAAAGAGGAATAAAAAGACATCTTTTGGAAATTGATCTCAATGTCTATTCAAAAAATGTAGGAAAATCCAACCCTTTAAGGACACTAATTCTCTTTGTGAATGAATAATGTGTTATAAATAAATAAATGTCCTTGAATGAGCAGCTGCACGGCCTATTTCTCGCTTAAAATGTTTCCAGAAACACGTTTTTGGTGAGTAAAATATAGTCCATTATGAGATCGTATTAGCTTCTGAACAAGCCGCCATGACAGGCTTTGAATTTCCCGGAGAAACCAGACCCATGTGATTCGGTCGTCCAATCAGGTGCTGGTTTTCATTTTCAGGTGACAATGCAGATTAGCGCCACCTGCTGTTATAGAGACTCATTACGTCTCGTGGTCCAAGGCCCTTTTTCAACCGCCTCGGGGAGACTGATCCGTCCAACTGCCTTTCCTGCTGATGGTCGGCCATCTAGTCGGTGTGTCAGGGGCTTAAAGGAGCACGTCGACTTATTGGGACTTCTGCCTATTCACTGTGTCTCCCAGAGTTAGACAAGTCCATACATACCCTTCTCATCTTCGTCGTAACTCTGTCTGACGCCCCCACCGGTAGCTTAGCCGAGCAAAGACCCTGGAGGTATCGGCTCCAACTAGCTACCGCTCCCAATAAGTGACAAAATAACACCAACACGTTCCTATTTACATGTTGTGGTTTGGATAGTCACAGCTTGAACAACGTGACACGAGTCACAGCCATCTTCTAACCGTATATAAACTGGGAACTACATTCTCAGAAAGGCGAAGCACTGCTGCTCTCTGCGCGGGGGCTTCCCATGTGCTGGAAGCATATCACTCCGCCCAAGTGGCAGAAGAAGCAGTGCTTCGCCTTTGAGAATAAAGTTCCCGGTTAGAATATGGCTGTTTCTCATGTTATGTGTACACCCTGCGACTATACACATCACGTGTAAATAGGAACATGTTGGTGTTATTTTGTCACTTATTGGGAGCAGTAGCTAGTTGGAACCAGTTAGCTGCAGGATCTTTGCTAGACTAAGCTAATGCTGGGGGGGGGGGCGTCAGACAGAGTTACAGCAGCACGGAGATGAGAAGGGTATGCATGGGCTTGTCTAACTCTGGGGGATACGGTGAATAAGCTAAAGTCCCAATCAGTTGATGTGTTCCTTTTACGTCCATTTCAGAGCATCAGACGACAGCGCTGGCATTTAAGAACCATGTGAATTAAGTTGTTCTGCTCCTTAGTTAACAGTTATAATGTGCTTTTTCAAACAAGAACATATAAAAAAACAGATCTCAAATGGCTCTTCCTTTTTGTTCGCTCTACCAGGGTTCCCGTTTGGACGACCAGCGCTGTGCCCCTCCCCCTCCTCCGGTCCGAGGGCCCACCATACCGGACGAGGACTTCTTCAGCCTCATCATGCGCTCTCAGGCCAAGCGAATGGACGAGCAACGCGTCACCCTGCCTTTGGCAGCGAACGCAACAGCCCGGCCTAGCTCACACTAAACTAAGCACTAAAGGGACAGTTAGGTTGTTTTCAGTTTTTCATCTCATGAAGGTGTGGACAGCGTAGTGACCAACAGGTAGTCACTCACAAAAGAAAGTCTTCTTTTACCTTTATTTGTCCTTTTGGACAAAACAAAGCACTGTCAGCATTATATGTAGTAATAACAGTATGGAGAAAAAAATGAACAAGGACTTGCAAACTCTGTGTCAGGGACAAGACAAAGTGTAGTTTTTTTTATCCTTCTGTACAACTACACATTTCAGTTCACACTATGTGTATTTCCCAATACACAACTGCAGCTACGTCTGTATTTATTGTACTTTTTATGATTGTTATGATTCTGCCGTCCCACCACTAGGATGTGGTTTTACTCCCAGTGGTGTCTGAGTCAGTGTAGACAGAGGTACAGCGCTTGTTCCATGTGTTTTGTTTGTATGTGTGAGTTTTTTTTGGGGGGGTGGGGGTTGAAGAGTTACCAAGGTCACGCTAAGGAAATGAAATTTTAAGCCAGCTATTTTATAAAAGAATGAATTGAACCCGTGTACAGCCCTTACGCCCGTTTGTACTAAATGCTTCAGTGACGTCCGAGGAATAAAGCCTCATCCACGAAGGCGTCTTGTTTTGACTTTTTAAAATGTTCAATGTGATCTGTTCATTTCAAGTAAACACAAAAAGACCAAGCTTGTGTAAAAGACACTTTATTGAACGTACCAGCAGTCAGACTTGAGTTAGCTTGAACTAAAAGTCAATTTTAAAAACAAGAGTTAAAATACAAGAGCCACTAGCATTTCAAAACCATAACTGTACATACAGAAACACAATGGAAATAAATACATCTATGTACGTATTAGTTTGGCCTTGTTTGTTAAAACAATATATACTATACATTAAAATAAAATATGCATCTTTAAGTAAATCAATTTTAGGAGAATGTTAATAGAAAAAAAGTGCACATGTAAAATACATGGAAAGAAGACAATGCCCCAAGTACTGGTTCTAAATAAATATCAAAACACCCATGCATCCATTCAGATTTCATTGTGCATGTGGTTAGACCCTTGCTGTGAGAAGACTGCCACCTACTGTTGTATTGTTACAGTACACAAACTACAGCTTTTGAAGAAAGAAAACTCCTAAACTCAATGTTGGGGCGCTCAACCACAAATTCCACTTTGTATTTCCCTCGGATGCTGACATAATCTTTCACTGCAAGATAGCCATCGCAAGACACTAACAGATTCAGCGCAAAGAAACACCGATTTCAAATTTAAAACAGATGCACAGCTAATTTACACATTTGGAGTTGTAGCAATGCAATGCATACAGTAGCATTAGACACAGGGAAGCAACAGCTGACTGATCAACATAGTATGACCTCCGCAGATTCAGCCTCTTGATAGGAAAAGCTGACTACTGACACACTGATCAAATTACACCTCACACCATAAATTCCACTCTTGTGTCACCGAACAATAGCAGCGTAACACCAGCTGTAAGAAAATGATGTGCAAACGGAGAAGGAATGTAGGACTTCTCTCAGGACGACTTGACAACATTTGATCTGGAAAACATGACCGTATTGATCATTTTACATTTTCTGCTATGGAAACTGAGAACTCAAGGAAGGCACCATCATGAGCAAAGCAATCGGTCCTGTCTGACCTCAACGGCTCCTCGGTGGAAAGGACATGCAGCAACGGACTGGTGTGGAACGGTTGAAGCTAGCGGGACGGTGAGAACACGGGATGATCCTGCTGTTGAACCCTTCAAGATGACGACAGTCGGTGTGACGAATGCAATGTGAGCAACGTAAAGAAAGAAGAACATGCAACGTATGCTTTTGTTGTGTCCCAGGGTTGTGTCCATTTAGGTTTCCTACAGATGAGTGAATGTGTTAGGTGTACTGAATGGGAGGGTGACAGCGTTGTTGTAGTGGGAACGTGTCTTTTTTTTTAGGTTATAACCGTGTGTCATGACTTCGCGTAAACATACACGCCCACTTTCTGAAACCACGTGGCGTGTTATCTGTACACGTTTTGAGCCAGCCGCGTGTATGTCTACGCTCTATAGCGCGGATGTAAGCAGACACACCGCGTGTTATCACCACTTGGCGTGTTATCGCGAGAGGAAAACGGAGTTGGCTTTAGGAAACGTGGGTGAGAGTCCTGCGTTTTACCCACCCGGTGATGCAAGTCAATGGAGGCCAAACGGCGCTGATAAACACGCTGAAATGCGAATGTGCGTCTTGATAACACGCCAATAATGGCATATGAATTGGCGTGTCATACGTACGCCATTCCGTGAGGTGTGTGTGTGTGTTTATGGGTTGTGTGTCCAGAGTGTGACAGTGCGGTCAGCGGACGAGGAGAGGAAGGACAGGTCTTGCGTGTGCCATCGACACTGAATCACCTTGTCGCCGTGCTCGCCCACCACGGTCTGAGGCAACGGTTTGGTCAGGTCACCTAGCAACACACACAGGAAATGGAGCTCAGACAGTCGGCTTTAAAATCACGACACACACAGACACACACACCATAGACATTACAAGCTGTGAAAAACCCACAGCAAGTAGAGTCTCCCTTCGTCATAAAAGATACAGAACAGAGAACAGGTGTTATATATGAAGACGTCCAAGTCATACTCATCAATACAGTTTTTCTACACACTCTTCCTGGAGTCTTATGGTGATGTTGCCAGGAAACCAGTGAAGACTTTAGGACACTGGTCCCACCTCCCATCCCCACTTACGGCGTTTTTCCACTTTATGGTACTGCCTCGACTCTACTCGCCTTTTTTGGTTTTCCATTATGAAAAATAAGTCCCTGGTACCTGCTAACAGGTACTTTTTGTAGTACTACCTCAGTCGAGGTTCAAGGGAGCTGCAGACTGCTGATTGGTCGGAGAGAATCGTCACTTTGTTTACCGGTAAATAGTTTATCCACCTTTTCATTTTTCTTGTTTTTGTTGCAGCCTTAAGGTTAATTAGAAACAAAGATGCCTATTAAAACGACACACCTTCCACGTTCTGTGTATGTGTGAATGTGGGTGTCGCTATGACGACCAACCACGGCTACTAATGTACTAATCTGCACTGGAAAAAAGGAGGACGGGGCACCGCGGACGAGCAGGTACCATTAATGGAAAAACTTCATTACAGTATAAAAAGGCCAAAATACTACAAATTGTTTCCAAAATAGTCACAAATTAGTCCCCAAAGGACAAGCTGACGTTTTTAAGACTTTTATGGTCATAGTTAAACAGGACAGCCCACACGAAGAAGCTAATGGGGGGTAAAAGCAGTGAACTATTTATGAGAAACAGATGATTAATATGTGAGCAGGCGGGACATATTATACCTTGGAGGTTGGAGACTATGACTTTGGTGTCGTAGGAACCGGTGAGCAGGTAGTGTGCTCCGGGGGAGAACCTGACCGATCGCACATCGCTGGAGTGCGGCCGGTACACCTGGACGATGCGTCCTCCCCTGATGTCATACAGCATGCACGCGCTGTCTTCCTGTCCTGTTGCCAGGAGACGGCCACTAGGATCGACTGCTACCGAGGCCACAGGACTGCCTGCGAAGAAGAAGAAGAAGAAAAAATCAATGGGGTGTAGCTTTAAAAACGAGTAAAAATCTTCAGTGCTGACAGAGAATCTGGATTTTTCTATAGAGAACATCAGCACCTATTATGGAATATTTGATATAAGAGTGGAGGTGAACACACATGCGATACCTGAGCCGTGGAAGGCCGTTCCCACTACTCGGACACAGCTGGGCACCCTCAGGTCCCAGAAACGCACCGTCTTGTCTTGAGAGCCAGAGGCAATCATCCAGCCCCCCCACGTATACAGAGACAGAATGTGACCTAGACAGCAACACAGAAATGACACAATCAATCAATCAAACTTTATTTCTAAAGCACATTTAAAACAACCAGGGCCAGTCTGACATGGTGAGGCAACTCATTCCACAGTCTCTGGGCCAGTCTGACATGAAGAGGCAACTCATTTCACAGTCTCTGGGCCAGTCTGACATGTAGAGGCAACTCATTTCACAGTCTCTGGGCCAGTCTGACAGGTAGAGGCAACTCATTCCACAGTCTCTGGGCCAGTCTGACAGGTAGA
>NC_048418.1:23264439-23287816 GCF_013103735.1 Etheostoma cragini | reverse complement strand
GTCTCGGGCCAGTCTGACATGAAGAGGTAATTCATTCCACAGTCTCTGGGCCAGTCTGACATGTAGAGGCAACTCATTCCACAGTCTCTGGGCCAGTCTGACATGTAGAGGCAACTCATTACACAGTCTCTGGGCCAGTCTGACATGAAGAGGTAATTCATTCCACAGTCTCTGGGCCAGTCTGACATGTAGAGGCAACTCATTCCGCAGTCTCGGGCCAGTCTGACATGAAGAGGTAATTCATTCCACAGTCTCTGAGCCAGTCTGACATGTAGAGGCAACTCATTCCACAGTCTCGCATGTTGTAATAAATGCATTCATAACTTTCTCAAAGTCTGTGAGGGATAAGACGGCTTTAGGCTTAGTAAGAAGCCTAAGTTACAAGAAACTTGCTTTGACAACAGAATTGATCTGCTTCTCCATTTTAACTCCCAGGTTTGTTACAACAAACATTACCCTCATGTTGCCCTTGGGTCAAATTTACCCGTTTTCCTATATCAATATTATTTTTTATTCCCAAAACACACACAACGCTCTTTGGCAAGAACAAATCTCTACTTTCATGAAATTTGGGCGTCTTATTCAATTTTATAGCATTTGAAAAGAAGAAGAAAAAATGTAAGTGGTTTTGAAATAGTATTGAGTAAAAGTTGACATATTCTAGTCTGTGATTATCCATCGACATACTTTCTTTTAATTTTAGTCTAAGTAATTCCTAATTTCTGCTTTTCTAACTCAAACATTAGGTAGAATTTCCTATTAATGAGGTTTATTGACCGTAATTTCCTAAAATAACTGTAAAACTAAAGTGAATACGTTAGTGTTTAGTAGTGTTGATAATGTCAAAAAAAAGACAAAAATGTAAGAAAAAGTTAAAAACATTGATAAAAAGCGTCAACAAAAGTGTTGATTTTCAATTTTGACGGGAAGACAACACAAGGGTTAACATAAGCTTTCAAAATGCCCAGGTCTATTTGTGAGACATTATGGGTGCCACTGGGTCTAAAACCACGACCTCAGTTTTACTCTCGTTAAAGTTTAAAAAATGTAAGGTCATCCAGGCTTTAATATCATTAAAACAGTCAATATTCTTGTTAGTGGCAACACTACTGTAATTGCCACTGTTCATCATACTGACTGCTGCAATTATTATGAAACATATTTCTGTCCCAACCAGCCACTAAGAGCCCGGATGTACCTGTGTGCCCACTGAGGGCGTGCAGGCCCTGTCCTCGCTGACAGTCCGTGGTGTAGATGTTACAGTCTCCAGCTCCGGCGCTGATCAAAATGGCTCCTCCACTTTCCGGACCCTCCATGAAGGCCAGGTCTCTGATGGTGCCGTCGTGCATGCTGAACTCCAGGTCTGGGCCTAGGGCACAGAGAGACACGAACATAAAAAATAAAATGAGAGTGATTGTGAGAGGCTGCTAATAACAGGCCCGTGCCCTGACTTCAAAGCAACGCGGCATCCAGCCGTGTGTACCTGTGGCGTTGCATGTCTCTGCACTGAAAGGTAAGACTTTGACGTATTTGTCATTGGAGCCTGTAGCCAGCAGCTGCCCACAGTGGCTCCAGGCCACGCAGTAGATGGACCCTTTGTGGTGTTTGTTCCTCTTGAAGCGGACCACCGGCTGCTTTGTCGCACTTGAACCACTGAGGAGAGGGAGAGTGAAGAAGAGGGGGGGGAAAAAGAGGAAGCGGAGGTTAGAGAAATGGACATTCAAACAATGTATGGGGATGTTCTGGAATGAAAAAAAAATCATGTTTTAAGTTTCGACTTTTAAGCCAACATTATGTTGTCTCAACCATGAAAAAAAACATTCACTTTTTTAACATTATTAGCACATTTTTTGTAGTTTTTCAATGTTGTGGGTGCTTTTTTATGTTTTGGGATATTTTCAATGTTGAGATTCTCAGCGCTTATTTTGATCTTCTTCTTCTTCTGTAAACGGGTGATATTTCACCCAATAACCACATGAGGGTTAAAGTGGCCCAAAATATCAGAATTTGAACTTTCCACGACCAAGTCAAATGGCATTCTTCGTACAATCAATCATATCAGTAATTACTCTTGATAAGAAGAAAAAAACGGTTATACAATAGTGTTTGGAGGGGATTGTCCACATTACTGTACCTTATGTCCAATGTTTCTGGATAAGCACAGACACGCAGAGTTTTAGAGTTGGATCCCACAGCATAGAGCGATCCAGACGGGTGGAAAGCAACAGCCCGAATGGCCTGAGTATCTTCCAGAGAATGCACTGGCACAAACAGGCTTTTAGGCTTGTCGCCCTGAAAACAGACCACACATTTAAACACACATGAACACACAGATTACGTGTATTTAGCAGTTTAATCTTGGATTTTCCACCCCTATTACATCAACATGGATGAGAATGGACGGATTATATCAACAGCATGATATAATCTGCTCTGTCAAATGCCAAAGTAGCATTACCCCTGGATACTGTGACAAGAAACGAGAGGGAATGTGCGCAACTTTAAATCACATGAGAGCCAGAGAACAATTTACTGTAACAGTAACTGTCAATGCCCAATGTGAGGCGAGTGCAGATTTGAGTCTCGCATGCTCAGATGTCAATGGGTTACGACATAACTCGTCACACCCATACCCACAGACAGAGACTGACAAAGAAAGGTCATACTGTGAAGCTGTGAGTTACGCATGCCTCACTTTGCTGTAAGTAGCATAGAAGATGCTAACGAGAGACTTCTGTAAAAAAAAAAAAAAAAGTAAAAATTGACCTACCTAACCAAGTTGGTTCACTGCTGGCTACAAGTTAGCATCAAACACAACAAACGCTGTCACATGAATGGCGTTTTGAGCTAACGTTAGCAATCAAACAATCATAGCTACATAGCTAAAACTGTTTTTTAAATGATTCCCATCTTCATTTATTGTTTGTAATGAGAAAAGTTTATTATTTTGTGGATTTTACAACTACTCAGTTATGTCGTAAACGCATGTCGTTGCGCATGCTCAGATTTAAACGGGTTACGACATAACTTTCATGCTGAAATTTGTGAAATCCATGAAATAATAAACTAACTACTGTTAATAACAGAAGAAATGTTTTAGCTAGCTATGACTGTTTGATTGCTAACGTTAGCTCAAAACGCCATTCAAGCCTTTATTGTGTTTGATTGCTAGCTTGTGGCAAAGCTAGCAATTATTTCAAAAACGTTTTAGCTATCATTTTTAGCAATTAATTGATTGCCAACGTTAGCTCAAAACGCCATTCAATGGACAGCCTTTGTTGTCGTTGTTGTTTGATGCTAACTTGTAGCTCACTTGGTTAAGTAGGTCAATTTTTACCGTATAGACATTACAGAAGCCTCTCATTAGCATCTTAGATGCTACTTAACGCAAAGTGACGCATGCGTGACTCAAATCTGCACTCGCCTCACATCGGGGAGCGAAAGTAATAACAGCTAGCGTGGGAGAAAATTAATGATAAACGCAGAGCATGAACCAAAGTAATTTCCGGTTCCTTTTTCAGCGTGGTGAGACAATTACACGCTTGGTGAGGGATACATTATTTAGTGAAGGTCTGACGGAATTGTTTGAGTGTTACTTGTGTGCATGCGTACCTCTTTACTTCGGGATAATGAGCCTGGGCTGTCACCTTGTGGACTTCCTTTTGGTTTCTGCTCACTGGCAAAAAATACAAACATGAATACAGTCATCATCAAATTCAACCACGCAACAAACTCTGGTATAGAAACAAAAGACAGAGCACAGTACCTCTGGGAGATGACAGGGGACTCATTAGGAGGTGGGACCGGGCGGCCCCCCACACTGCGTTGTGGGGTGCTGCTGAGCACCCCTCCCTCTCGGGTCTGCCCTGGGGTCACAGATGGTGGGTTGTTATTGTCCTCAGAGGTGGGGGTGTTCCCGTTGCCATTACACTGCTGGGCCAGAGACTTGACTTCCTCCCCTAAATCCTCCATCCCCACATTAAGCTCCTCCAGCTTCTGGATGGACCTGAGCAGCACATAAACACTCATCAACGGTCTCTTTTAGCCTGTGCCTTGCTTCCTCTCTCATTTCACACGAGATTTCTTGTCCTCACCATTTGGAAAAGCCAAAAAGACATTTCACTTTAGCCTACAGGCTATCTGTACGCTGACTGGGTTGACACAGTTAAATCTAGTTAAAACTACAAAAGGGCAGAGGACAAAAGAAAACTGATGTAATGATGTAATTATGCACAGCTACTCTGGTGAATAATGCAGAGGGGACAGGGAGAGGCTGGGGAAAGGGAGGACTGGAGGAACTCTCGGGGGACAAATCAAAAGGGCCTTTGTCCCGCTGACAGAGCAAAAATGACCGTATTTCCAATTACATATTTTATCATAGACTTCACATTAAATTGACTCTTGTTGTGGTTTGGGAGAAGTTACATACATGTTTAAGTTGGGTGCTAGTTTTGAGTGAGTCTCGGTCTAATATTGTGTATAATTGATGCACAGGAGGCAATGGTCCCATGGGATGGTGCAGATGGTACAGTGTGAAGTGGAGGTGGATTTCTTTTTGGGGGGGGGAGGTGTGTGTCATACTAGGAAAAGGCACATGGGTTTTAACATGTCTCCTTGTCTGACAGCTGCTCCTCTATTGTGTGAAGACATTAAAACCCATACGGAAATTGGCAAGCTTTACAGAAAAAAAAGAACTACCATGAAATGGCCGACTGTTTTCAGGTGTGTCACACAGTCCCTCCAGGATTTTGCGGCCTTTTTTTTTAAAGATTGTTGCGGGCCAAAATGCCTGATGTTGCGGGAGCTTTTGTAAGAATTTGCGATAAAAGTTGCGATGTTTTTTGTGTATTTGTTGCAATGAAGTTGCGGGAGACAGAGAAAATTGCAAAAGTAGTTGTAATTTTCTGTGTGTAGTTCTTTAAAAATAAAAAGTCAACCTGTTTTGAGGAGAATAGAATTACTCTAGGCTGTGTTTTCCTATAGTAACCTTACTAATAAGGCTGAGGATGCTGCAAATGAAAATGGCTGGTGGATTTAAGACAAAAACTTGAAACAGGTCTGTCAGTAGCTATTTGATCTGTACATTATTAGTTAATTTCCTATCCTGGCCTGGGAGACACATTCATACGGTTTAATAAAGTGCTTATTGGACTTTAACTTATCATTGCACTTACAATAAAGAGCGCAGCTGTCCTTAATTTAGGTCATCCTGTACGTCTCATCTGCGGTTTTTCCTGCATCCACCGTGTGTGATTGTGTGTGTGGTTATGTGTGTGTTTATGTGTGTGTGCAGAGAGCCAACAGAATTGAAACAGCAGCCGCTCTTCCAGCAGATTCACACTGAAAAACCGTTCCAGCGTGCATTGATGTTAAAATGTATACAGGCTGGCAGGACGGTCAGGAATGGTTTGCACGCTCTCTCTCTTTTTTCTTTACGATACGTTTTGTTGCTAAATGTGAGATATTCGAGTCACGCGCATCTCGTCTTCATACAGATGTGCACAACCTGTCCGACGGGTCTATCTTGCCGTGTCTGTACCTGTTGAGGAACTTCTCCGTGAGGCTGTGGTGCATGTCACTAGGCGGGGGTTCCTGCTGCACCCCTCCCTCCAGCAGCATCTGCTGGTACAGCTGCCTCTGCTGCTGCTTCTGCTCCAGGTGCTGCTGCACGCGGAGACGTTGCCGATAGTACTCCTCATACTTCTCTGTGGAGTCCCGCAGCTGAGGAGTGAACAAAAATAAGTCCTAGGTCACTCAGACGGACCCTATCAGACTACCTCTGCAAAGTGCTTTTATAATTAGTCCCACCTG
Organism: Etheostoma cragini; assembly: GCF_013103735.1. Classification (NCBI taxonomy): domain Eukaryota; kingdom Metazoa; phylum Chordata; class Actinopteri; order Perciformes; family Percidae; genus Etheostoma; species Etheostoma cragini. The sequence goes on along the minus strand of NC_048418.1, from coordinate 23,282,005 downwards.
ATTTCTGGCACAATTCTAGCACTTCCTTAAAAATCAACTCACCTCTGCCTTCTGGACAATTTAACAATCCGATTTTAAACCTCCAAACTTCTACTTTCTTTTGAATCTTGATTATTTCAATTTATTTATCAAATTATTTTTCCAATTTAGAAAGTTTTAGTCTTTTTTTTATGATGGTGTCACATCTTTTCTGCTTGGTTGTTTTGTTTTTCTAATTGACTCAATGTGATTGCAAATGAAGAGCATCCCTTAATGATCAAGTATAAATAAAGGTTGAATGAATGAATGATGAACGTAATCTCTTGTTGGGTGATTCATTTTAGAAAGAAAATCACTCTGGATAAGAAAAACTAAACGTAGAGAACATAAATGGAACATATAAACATAGATCTGAACAAATGAAAAAGGACACATGGAGACTATCATAATATTCACATATCTGAGAAAAGTCATGAATGCCAACTCTTATAACACTACTCAAAGGCAGCATTGTGATCAGAGGAACCCTGCTCCACCCATTTCTTCTGTCAGTTCAAGTATTAGAGGAGTATTAGATGAGGACAGCTCACTTCCCCTCTCGGTCCCCTGCTTCCTGTCCTGACAATCTGTTGGGAAAGCCTCTACTGTTTGGAGAGGGGAGAGAACCTGGCACTGGGCCCGTGCTTTCTAAAGGGATGGAAGGCAGAGTGGATACAAGGGGGTGGGGGGGGGGGGTCTATGTGTCTCTAGGGTGACGGGGAAGCCAGTACAAAGCACTACCTTCACACTGAGCCACACGAAAGGGACCAGAACGGAAAGCATGAGACAGACGGAAAAGGACACTGTGTTAACACTGCGTTAACAGGCAACATCGGGGCAGTAAAGAGTCATTTTCTGTGGTTGAGCTCCTGAGTTGTTGAGCCACGTGTCCCCTTCTGACCTAGAACCAAATCCAGCTAGGCTTCTTCTACCACTTTCTGCCTCCCTTTGTTCTAATGGTACTGGCTGGATACTTTAAACAAGTAGAGCTACATTATGTCCCATAACACATGATATTATTAATCAATTTAGTAAATGAATTAGTAAATTCTAATTTGCCCTTGGGAGACTAATAAATGATACATTATTACCTCCCCACCTGGAGTTATGAGGAGAGTCTTCTAAGAATTCTAAGCGGGTTTATGGACTTTTGTTTTTGGCCTTTTGAAAGTATAATATCTAAGAATATGTGTATCATGTCTGTGTGTTCAGATTTAAGTTGGGACTCAGAAAAGAAGTGATTTTGATAAATCAGTGGGCCAAGTTACAATAGCATAACCTCCATGTGTCTGGACACAGACCCAGTATACAAAAAAGCCCATTTCCTGGATGCTCTGAGGCTTAAGGTGCACATGAAGTGCTGGGACATGATGAAAGCACACTGACGCTACAGCCCAAACAAACCAAAACAAGGACGACTTCCTTTAATCAAAGTCTGTCATCCAGGCAGAGGACAAGTGCGCTGGAGTGGACCGAGCCGCTCGCTGTAAGCAGCCATGTCAGCGTTGACAGGGACGAGACTACATAGCGGACTTGCAGGAGGAAGATGACTCAGACACACCACTCTGAAAAAGATTCGTCAGAACTGGCCTATATATAGACCGTGGTGTAGGCAACACCCATCAAGGACTGAAAACAATTAGGACTGGGAGGTGCTGTTGTCACCATTACATTATTTCACAATACATTGGTGCCTATTTGATTTGTATTCCGATTTTGATTTACTGCGATTCAAAGTACTCAGTACTGTAATATTTTTTCTTCCATCTTTAAAAAAAACAAAAGTTGAATAATTCCCATCTAGAGACAATATATTTAATTAGACATTTCTAAAAACTAATGGTTTCCTAAGCAGAAAGCACATCACATGTCAGTCAGACATTTATTTCATTTGTAAAGAAAGATAACGTGTATTTTCTGCGTTTTCTGCTTTTTGGCTGTTTTGCTGGAAACGAATATGGTGTAGCCGCCGTCGACGTTACCGTATAAACAGAAAATATTAAGATGAATCATTGGTAAAAAAATAAAAAAATCGATTCTTGGAAAAGTAAAAAGATTGAAAGAAATTGTCGCAAAAAAATTAATCGCGATACATACTTGAATCAATTTTTATTTTTTTTTTCACACATAACAACAATGCAGTGACGAATTGAAATAAAGCCCTTGTTCAGTAATGTGTGACATACAACAGGTCTAACGAGTTGAAAAGCATGCGTTGTTGACCTTTACCTCGTTCCTGTCGTCAGTGCCAGCTGATGGCGCCTCCTCACCCGGAGCGGAGGCCGGACGCAGATTCTGAGCTCCGCCTGAACTCATCATCTTATCCACGGGCGTGTCTGTCCTCGAGCTTCACAGAGAAAACACACCAGAGCAATAGATCATCCAACACATCTGGCAATATAAAACCAGACACTGGCAAAAACTGGGTCTGGGGCTGCAACAAAAACAATTTTCATTGTAGATTAATCTGCCAATTATTAAATAGAAATGCCAATCATCATTTCCCAAAGCCCAAAGTGGTGTCCCAAGTGTCTTGTTTTATCCACAACTCACAGATATTCAGTTTACGGTCACAGAGGAGAGAAGAAACTAGAAACCTTTCACATTTACGAAGCTGGAATCAAAGAATTGTTACTCCTTTTTCAAACTGATCAATCAATTATCAAAATAGGCAAATTTTTTAATAATCGGAAAATGGTTTCATCTTTCCAGCTGTAACCAGGTCCACTCCAAACCCTTACGTTTCAGGGGACTCCTCAAAGATGCTGTGGCAGTCAGAGCTCTCCATCATGAGACTCCTGGTCACGCTCTGGCCTCCTGCTCCAGGGTAGTGGAAGTTGGCAAACGAGTGGGACATGGGGGAGACCCCTTTGCCCGGCGCTATCTCCCCGCCACTCGCTCTCTTATCCTGGCCCGACAGCCCGTAAGACAACCCGTCCAGCGCTGGGTTCAAGGAGCGCGACATGTAGGTATCGGCGGACTGGGGGCGACGCAGCGGGGACGACGGGTACGGAGACAGCTTGCTGATGAGCGGGGTGAGGAGGTCGTAGCCCGCCTTTGTGGGCTTGACCAAGCGGTCCACGTGGATGTTGAGCTGCTTCTGTTCGAAGGCGCAGGAGAAGACGGTGTGGGACAGGTTCTGCATCCAGGAGAGCAGAGACAGGTCCAGGTCGTCGCAGCCGTTGCCGCACAGCATGTCCACACCCAGCAGGACCTCGCTCTCTGTGATCTCCTCACCCGTCGCCTTGCTCTGCACGCAATCAAATCCAACAAATATTAGTTTCAATCATCGGCAACAACTAAGGCAACCCAAGTTGGGGCCCGCGGACCAAGTTCGGCCCGTCCTCCCTTTGCTTTGGCCCAGCATTGCATTTGACATGCTCTTGTTTATTCTCCTCTTATTTTCTGGATAATCGCTGCAAACTAAGAGCAGTATTATTATTTTGAAATTTGATTTTAGATTTAAAATGTTCCTTTTCTATAAAAAGAAAATAATATGTTTCATTGTAATGTTATTTCACATAACGTCAACATTGGTTTTGGCCTGTGGCCTTCCATCTAGATACATTTTAGGCTTTTTATAATGAAAGAATTTGGGCAACTCTGCATTAGACCATGTGTAAACTAAAGATGGTCTTTTATTGCTTCCCGATACCAATTCTGATACTGATCCGATACCAGTGTGTCATATTTTATTACGTTTCAACTGTATACTACTATCCCTGTATATATGTGATAGGATTTCTATATTTGTTGTCGGTTTGGCTCAGGTTAAACTCTCAAACAATGAATGCACCGTCATTTTTCTTTTTTTATCCAGTTTGACAAAAAAAGAACATATATAAACTACTTTAAGGTAGACTTTCTTTAGAGCTTTATTATGTGATATCGGATCGGTGATCCTGATACTGTTTTGGTATCGGAACATCTCGAGTGTAATCTGGTTTAGACCCCTGTACTGTATGTTTGCTTTTAGGGGCTCAAACCTGGCAGAACTCCACGCAGCACTCATAGAGGACTCCCTTGAGGAGCAGCTGGAACAGTCGATCCCCGCTGGCCTTGAATCCAGCCTCACTCAGCTTCCTGTCTGCAGGGATGAACTCCGCCACCATGGTGCACGCGTCCTCAAAACACTGCACCCTGGCCGTGCTCGGGTTCCAATCCTGCGGGAACATGGAACGTGGAAGGAAAGATTTCAACAAAACACTGTGTTGTTTATAATTGGAATCAATTAAACTGTCGGAAAAGTGCACAAGAGAGTAAAAAAAGATGTGTTCCGTTTCAGCAAAACAAGAAACTACAACTGAAATATTTCTGTTTGGATCCACTTTCATAGATCTTGCCTTGAACTCTGCATGGTTGGTGAGGCGAGGCAGTGTGAGGAGCAGACACAGTTTGCTGTAGTCGTCTTTAGATGGACAGAACTCTTCCAGGGCATGGAGGCACTTCACTGCTTCCTGCATGGTGAACTCCAACTACAAAACATAAATAGATATTTCAGATCGTCACAGATGACAAGTGGAAGTTTCTCTCTGAACAGCAGAGATAGATGAATATGGTACTTTTAGAGAGAGCTTTGTCTCCATGTGACAGAGCAAATGGCTGCCGTCATGGTAGCTATAAGCCCTCAAAGACAGACCTTAAATGTTGCCTTTGTATATATTTTTATTTATCAAGTTAATTTGTTCTGTTAATGCTAATATTCAATCTCCTGTTATCCTAACTATTCTTCATATTTTGATGTTAATCATATATATATAGTGTACATGTCTAGTGTTATAGATGCATTTTGGCTGTATGTAGCCTTTTAAACTGTCACCTAAGTCACCCCTGCACTGTCGAGTTGGTATGATCCAATTTTAGGGGCGGGCTTGAGTCCTATATTGTCTGCCAGTTGAATTTGTTCAGAAATTACTTGCCTTTAGGTCATTAGGAAACAGTGTATATTTTTTGAGATTGTGATCTTCATGACTCTCAAGTCAGTTACTTTTATTTTGTGAAAGTATTTTATTTTTCTTTAATTTTGATTTTGACAATGGTTCTTGTTGCCTAAGGGCCTTAGTTGGGAATATAAATAAAAATCCCATCTTTTTCCAACCACATCTTCGACTCATCCTGAGTGTTTTTCACGTATACTACCCACAACAATCCAGCAGCACACCTGAGGCACAGGTGGCTTTTCAATGTCAGTGAGACTGAGAAAACACAACACCAGCTTCCAGGATCCCATGCACAAGGAATCAGAAAATGATACAGAAAAAGAGGACAGCGATTTAGTCCTGATCCTAAAATGTTGTCCTGCACCACCCTGAAAAGTCATTGCCAACACACAATCGACACCATATCACAAAAACCAATGCCCATGAGCACATTATGTCCACAGAAGTCTAACCTAATCCAGTTAATGGGACATGGTAGCTCTGGCACAGTGGCTCAAACTGCAACTCTGCCATGTGACAGTCGACCCACAGCTAGTTAGAAAAGACAGAGTGAGTTTTGAAAGTCTCTGCATGTGTGATTGAAACAGCGTGTGTCAGATTTATTGATTTATTTAATCACTGAACTAGGATTTGCAAACACGTGGATCCGACTCAAGTTGTCTAGCCTCTGCCGGGGTTTTACGACAAAATGGCCACCTGCATCAATGTCAATATATGTCAGGATGGAAAGCCTCCCTAAGCAGTTGTTAAGTTGCTTAAGAGCACCTTGGCAGTGCCCAGAAGGTGAACTGGCACCTCTACCCCAGCTACCGGTCCACCACCATACTTTTGTCCTTATGGGGACTTTAACCAGCAACCCTCTGGTTCCCAACCCAACTCCATACAGTGTGTGGGACATCACAGGTGAACAGATATATTATTTAAAACGGCTTATTCTAACATGGAGGGTCGATCATTTAGTATCAGAGGTGCAAATAAACCGCTTAACCCGGATAAGTCCTTCACTGCAATGAGGACAATAGCCACGTCACTCCTTGCATGCAAAGGCAGCCACTGTTGAGCACAAACACACGCACACACATGCATACACAACCTGCTTACGAAGACTGTTGGGTTTGTTCACATGACTTGCAGAGTTGCAGTTTTAAACTACATGTATTGAACAACACTGTGTGCTTCTCTTCTTGGTCTTTGTTTACTGCCAAGACAACCAGTGACAGTCAGTGGGAAGACAAAGCTGTGCTGTTACGAAGTCTTTTCAACAGGCAAGGAATTCAAGGCTGTGTTGTCACTTGGGAGGCTTACTTTTTTTTTTTGAAAACACTAATAAATAGTACATGTATTAAATTTAGGGACTTACATGCTGTGGCTCATCTTCTGCAGACATGGCATTATTCACACACAGAGCCTCCAGAAACTTCTGCTTAAGGATGATGTAACGAAACCTGCGGCCATGACAGTTGATATTAGTAATCGTGACACAAAAAAGGAGCAATTTTAGCGCCGATGGTGATTGGGCCGAACTTTGCTGCTGTAGGCTACCTCCGCATCAACAAAGGACACATGAACCTGAACATACTGACTATGACTCCCACAGTGAACCCACCTTGTTCTGTCAAACTTATCCATGCACTCCAAAGGCTGGATGAACTGCAAGACCTCATCCCACTGGCCATCCAGCACCAGTTGTCTGAAACAAACAGGTAACACATGGAATCATGTCCTCATTTTTAAATGTCACACACATGTGCACTCTAATTAGTTGTTATTAAAACATGGACATAAAACTGAACTCGCTACAGCATTTTCCATAGTATGAAAATGTCACTTTATGAGTTTTTTTTAACATTAATATGAGTTCCCCCAGCCTGCCTATGGTGGCTCACAGCCCAGTGGCTAGCAATTACCCCTTATGACCTCATAAGGGACACGGTTACCACCCCTTTTGTCTGCTTTGCTTTTTGAGTATTAGGGGACCACTAAGGTCTATATAAAAGAGACCTCAGACACAGTATTAGGGGACCACTAAGGTCTTTATAAAAGAGACTTCAGATACAGTATTAGGGGCACACTAAGGGTATATAAAAGAGACTTCAGATACAGTATTAGGGGACCACTAAGGGTATATAAAAGAGACTTCAGATACAGTATTAGGGACCACTAAGGTCTATATAAAAGAGACTTCAGATACAGTATTAGGGGACCACTAAGGTCTATATAAAAGCATCCAATGAGCACCATGTCCAAGGACCTTTAATAAAAGGTGAACCATGACAAGTTGAGACAGGACATTAAAAGACAGTATGTGAAATGCCAAAATGTACTTAACTCTCAGGCTGAGTAGAATTGCATACAACACATTGTTGGCTGACTTTCAAGGAAGCACTTACATATACAGCAGTAGTACAAGGTTACATTATCCCCTATGTACAGGACACTATCACAAATGTAGGACTGGAAACGGTTACATGGTGTTCCTGTTTCCTAGTAGGCAGCTTATGGGAGCTGCAACGTGAGCCGGCCGTATCCATAACGCCTGATGTGGTTGATGCTGTTGAGTTTATCTACCTGAGGAAGAGCATGTCGTCTGAGTAGAGCCCATTGATGACACCGCTCTCCTTCTCCAGAGCGAGCATGCTGATGTGCAACTTCCTGGAGTTGAGAAAGTCCAGGACCACCTTGATGATCTCCACCTCCTTCACATTTATGGTTTCCTCCGCTGTCATGTTGACGACGGGCTGCCAGCAACAAGGTAAAAGACGCAAAATACTAATTAAATTACACACACGCACACACACACACACAAACACAAAAGTAAACCCTAACAATAAGCAAATGTTAGCATGCTAACACGCTAAACTAAGATGGTGAACAGTGTGTTAGCATTGATTGTTTATGAGACTGAAGACAAAGTCCTTTTCAATTGCTCCTTATAATAAAATGTAAATGCTATTATTACTTGTTATTGCATTGAACATGAGCTTGATTCCTCATAATGATTTTGCAATCACATGCATCAAGACATACATCAATCTAAAAAAATATCCTTATTGAATCCTGATAATGATTTTATTGCCCAGCCCTAGTGGCAAGTGTCTCTTGGAGAAATCCAGTGAAATCATACAAAATACAAAACACTCCTGAATATGGATGTGTGGAACTGTATGTATGTAAAATGAGTAGTGCCTCATTTTGTAGCATGAAGAACAAAAGGCTTTATAACCCCAAATGTACAGATTTTCATCGTAATCCACAGCCTGATCAAATGTCATCTAACGTGCCTGAAACTCGCAATTAAACCCAAAATACAGTCACAAATCTCACATTGATCTCTCATTACCTCACAGCAGTGCAGTCTGTTGGCATTTGAACTTTATCTTTAGGCTACACCTGGCTAGTCAAGTAAATTGGTGGAGTTAGCCAGATGGACTGAGCCACTGCTTAGGATACATTTGAATGCTTGTCAGCATTTGATTTCAAAACTATCCATCTTCATACAACTGCTTATGTTATTGGAATACAGGCCAAGCTGTTGAGATAGTGAGGACAGTGTCTGCACCATGTCACACCTTCATCACATTAAACCTAAAACTCTGATAAACAGATGTAAGACAGCAAGACAACAAGACAACAGAGGTTGTTAAATGAGGACAGTAACTGCTGCTCCTTCACAGAGGAGACAATCATCTCTTATATTATTGCCATGCCAGTAAGTAGCCTCTAATGCATGTCTGGTTATCTATCTATCAAATATGACACACCAACAACTACAAAGCTAGCATTTTTGCCTTTCTTAACGTTACAAGTCAAAGACACAAGCACTGCAGTCCTGCTAAGCTAGCATGGTAGATGGTTAGCTATCAACACTGGCACTAAGCCTCAAGTCAAACAGTGGTCTATAAGAAGCTTATGCTACTTGTTAGCTTTAAATAGCTTCTGAATGTAACGACAGGATTAGAGCAAAACCAATAACTAGCTAGTTAGCTACCGCTGGAGCTCATACAAAGCTGGCTAATTTAACGGGTGGTTGGAGGAGAAGAGTGACTATAGCTAGCCAGGCCGAGGGGAAAAGAGACATTATCCGTTAGTTAGCTGGGCGGGCGGGGTGCGCACTGACACCCAAATCCGCCTACACGCTGCGTTTAATGCTCACCTGTTTCTAAAAAGGCATGGGATGAAAAACACTGTCCCCCGGTTGTTTCCGCGCTGTTGAAAGACGCTGTCACGACGTGTACCGCTCGGTATTGTCTGTGGTGTTGTCTTGCCTGGCTGTCCCTCCTCCTTGTATGGCTGTCTCCCCTCCCTGCTGGATGTTTCTCTGCCTCTACGCTGCGGTCCGCTGCTGCTGCCCAGCCCTGCCTGCTGCTACCCGCCTGCTGTCTGCAGGAGCACCGCCTCCATCCACATACTGCACAGTGTTAGGGGACCACTAAGGTCTGTATAAAATAGTCTTCAGTTACAGTATTAGGGGACCACTAAGGTCTATATAAAGAGACTTCAGATACAGTATTAGGGGACCACTAAGGTCTATGTAAAAGAGACTTCAGAAACAGTATTAGGGGACCACTAAGGTCTATATGAAAGAGACTTCAGATACAGTATTAGGGACCACTAAGGTCTATATAAAAGAGACTTCAGAAACAGTATTAGGGACCACTAAGGTGTATATAAAAGAGACTTCAGATACAGTATTAGGAGACCACTAAGGTCTATATAAAAGAGACTTCAGATACAGTATTAGGAGACCACTAAGATCTATATAAAGAGACTTCAGATACAGTATTAGGGGACCACTCAGACCTATATAAAAGAGACTTTAGATACAGAATTAGGGGACCACTAAGGTCTTTATAAAAGTATCCAAAGAGCATCATGTCATGGGACCTTTAAACTTGTGTGTCACGTCACAGTGGAGGGCACAGAGGTTAAAATGAGGCCTTTTTAATCTTATGTGCAAAATTGGCTTTACTTTTAAAAGAAATGGCACTAGCAAAAGTGTGTGGACACTGACTAAACCCTGTTGTGTTTAGTGTCTGTTTTGTTTAGTGTCTGAGCCAGTAAAGTTTCATTAGTCTTAGTACACATCACACTACTGCAATGACAAGGATACTGATTATTAAGACAAAAGTATGTCTGGTGTTGCAGAGTGACTAGACCCTCTATCATAATAATAACGATAACGACAATACAAGCAGTTATTGCATATGTCTATGATGATTGCAGGTTAATAACTTAGCTCCTGTGCTAATATGTCAGTTTAAATGAGGCTAACATTACACTTAAATCCATCAAGACAGGAATGTGAAATGAGACACCATGCATACTGTTGATAGCTGGCATTTTAATAAAGCTCAAGTAATAGAAAAACAACCAAAACCCCATGAACAGTTGAGCATATTTAGTAAATTGCAGAAACAGAAATGGAGTCAGAGTTGGAAAAAAAACTATGATCTTCTCAGTATACTTAAGGGATTTTCATATCATACCACAATAACGCCTCCTCCATTAAGACTTTATATACCATGCCTTCAACAACATACTTGCTTCAACAACTGTACTGCGTCATTAGTACACATCTCCAACAGGTCAATGTCATTACAAAAAATACTTCTTTATGCCAAAATATATCTGTACAGTGCCAAAAACATACTTAGGAAGGAATGTGATAATAAAAAATGTAACAGTAATGTGAAAGTAAAGTAAAAAGCATGAAGCAGACACAACTCAACGACAGTGGACTGGGTCTTGAAGTGCTATCATAGGTGAATTCATGTATTTACAATTGTGGTCTACTTTGAGGGTAATCAAGATCTAAAAGTTAAGACAATATCCACACAAAAGTGGTATTTTGAGTATTTGTTAGTTCCAACTTCAACATGAACAACGGTGATTCAATTACTCTTAAACTGCAAAGACTGGTGACACAGGGTGGGATATCCATCTATTCTACTACAGATTTATTTTTGCATTTTTAGCACAATTAAAGGCCCCAAACGACAACATACTGATATGCACGTGTTAAATTATAAAAGCTAGCTACCACAAGCCGACTCGTTCATTTCCAATGGGTCTGCCATCCTATACAAACTTATTTATGTACAGTATATTATGTTTCTCTGAATAAAATCTAAGATCAAAATGTCTTCAAAGCATTATCAAAATGAAATAAATTAAGAGTGTATTGCAGGTGCTCTCCAGAGTTGTTTTTCATGCTACTCGGTATGCTCATTTCACACTTCTGCAAGGTATATGCAATCACCAACTGAGGAATTGTTACTCGTCTTGGCACTTCACTATACACACACACACACACACACACATACACAAATTTGATGAACTTTTATATGTTTTTTCAGTCACATGTTAAAAAAAAACCTGCCTGTATGGCAGCAAAACTCAAAAATGCTGCCTCTAACTGATCACAGATCAGACAGGCCACCTTTAAATCAACTTGGGCTAGGGGGAAGGGAAAGGGGGGGGGGGGGTTCTGATCCCCATGACACAAGCTCTCCTGTATCACAACGGACATTTTATAACATACGCTGACCGAATAACACCAACACTCCCTGCGCATCCGTATGACACAAAACAAGCATAAGGCCGCACATGATTAACTTATAGAAACCAAACATTCAGTGCTTCAGTGGTTCAACTAGGTAAGGCATTGGTCCGCCTATTGTTTTCCTCTCATTTTTATTTTTTGGCACATGAGAACATTGATACACATGCTGACACACAGTACACACTCGTGCCCCATTTAAGTAGTCCAGATTGTAACAACATCTGCGAGGCCCACTTGAGTTCTACATTCCAGTTGTGATTTGTTACAGTGGGATCGTGCGTTCTTTTAATGAAAAAGTAAAATCCGCAATTTCTTCTGTGTTCGTTCCAGAGAATCAAGTCCAAACCTTCCCCCCGGCCATCTGGCGCTACTTCGTGTGCAGTTTTTTGGGCGTCCCCTGCTTCTTGGTTTGCCACAGATGGCTTGCGATGGTGATGGCGTCCACGCTGGCGGACATGGTTTTGGCCGGGATCTGGCTGAACTGCTTCCTGTCCGAGTTGTACTTGTACAACCCCTCGATCATCTTGGTTGTGACGCTCCTCGGCCCGATGCCGGCCAGTTTGGTGATCTCCTCCGTCTCGGGGCAGTAGGCGTACACAGACCTGAACTGGCATCCGGCGTCCCGGAATAACACAAGGAAGTTATTGGCTTCGGATTTCTCCATTTCCTGCAGAAAAAAACAGAGAAAAGTCTTTGTTTAGTGCAGAATATTTAATTCAAAAAGACAGAGAGACATCATTGCAAAAACATACATCAAGTATCTTGTTCTTCTGCCCCTCGTTGACTTTGCCAGCCAGGCAGCAGTGAGCCAGGGCGTTCTGGATGATGTGCTTGTTGGACTTGGCACTGGGCTCCTTGTAAAGTTTGGGTCCTGTAGGAAGAAAACACACACATGAGATTGCAAGAAAAAAAATGTCTTGTCACGTGCAGTAACTGTGTATAACTCCACCTGTGTACTCATTGTTGGAGGGAGTGGATGAGGTGGTGGAGTCGTTTTCCCAATCCTTCTCTCCGTTGCGACTACCAGTCGAAGGACAAGAAGAGAAACCTTCCGCAGAGTCTGGCCTGGAGACGGTCACACACAAACAGACCAATGACACGCCACGGACACGCCGGAAACCCACAACAAACAGTCGATACACAAAAGCATGTATGAACGTACGCCGACAGATTGCACAAACAGACATGCGAACACAGACACACACACAGAAAGAAGTGGTAAAACAAGGTCAGACGCTGTGACACAATTCTCCAAACCCTGCCCGTTGTCTTGCATTACATCGTGCTGTACAGACTCCGACGAAGCTGCACAGCGAGGGACAGAAAGGCATGTTCAGCCAAGCAAAGCAAAGCTGGAGTACTTGGTGGTGAAGCGAGAGCAGCCAGCACGGAGAAGAGAGCAAACTAGCAGAAAGCAGAGGTGGAGAGCTGAGGCGGAAACATGTGAGGTCGCCGGGTACCGTAATGCAGTAAAAAAACACTTTCTGTTGACACATCTGTCTAATGAAATGCAAGCTAAAGCTACATGGAGCCACATCCAGTGGACGTCATCTGTCATCACTTTCATGAGTATTACTGACCTTCCCTTTCTGTCTTTGGGAGAGCTTAGAAAGAACGGGATATGGGATACTTTATTGCCTCTGAGGGACGCATGCAAAATAGGAAGAGAAATGAGAGAGGGATACAAGAGATTCAATAGAGTGTAAGCCTCATAAAAGTCAAGACGTAGGAATAAGAAAAAAAAACATCTAAACACCCCATGAAATTAAAACCACAGCAGAGTATACAACACCTGGGTGTGACACAAGTTTAACCCTCATGTTGTCCTTGGGTCAAATTTACCCGTTTTCCTACATCAATATTCTTTTTTATAACCCAAAATAACATGATTCATTCCACACAACGCTCTTTGGCAAGTACAAATCTCTAATTTCATTCATTTTGTGGCTTCTTGTTCAAATTTATAGCATTTGAAAAACAAATTGAAGTGCTTTTGAAATTGTATTATAAGTAAAAGTTGACATAGTCAAGTCTGTGATTATCCCTCAACATCCATTCCTTTAATTTTAGTCTAAATAATTCCTAATTTCTGCTTCCAACTCAAACATTAAGTGTAATTTCCTACAAATGAAGTTTATTGACCTTAAATTCCAAAAATAACTGTAAAAATAAAGTTAGTAAGTTAGTGTTACGTAGTGTTGAAAATGTCAAAAAAGTGACAAACATTGTAAAAAAGCGTCAAAAGTGTTGAAAAATGGGCCAAAAACATAAGAAAAAGTTAAAAACATTGATAAAGAGTGTCAACAAAAGTGTAGATTTTCAATTTTGATGAGAAGACAACACAAGGGTTTAACAAGGGTGGGTGTTGGTAATACATGGATGAATGGTCAACAAGTAATTCTGAAGTATTTTTTTACAGTTTTAATAAACATACATTGTAAAGAAGTGTGATATTGTGACAAATTAAATACTCAAAAGAATAAAATAAGATTGTAAGGAGTTGGAGGCAAGCTGCATGAAGCACGTAGACCTATAAGTTGTCAGCCTTCATAACTTCAAATTAGCTGTTTTTAACATTACTACTTTATAACTTTAACCTGTCCTTATCTTATATTTCCGCATAATTTCAATGGTGTAGTTATTTGCTTTTTAAGGCTAACAGTGTATTAATTAGTCCCTCCATAAAAAACGCAATCACGCGATTGCACAATTCAATGCATAATCAGCCAAAGTCTGCATATTAATGCAAATACGTCGCATAAATTAGCAGATTTCCGCGCAAAATAATGCAGGGCTTGCATGATTTCATAATCCCCGCATTTTTGTTGCAAAAAAGTCACATATAGCAGAAAGTTGAAAAATGTTCCGTTTACTTTACACAAGAGCACTCATTTTCCCCTGTTGCCACGGGAACGTTATGAAGTGACGTAATTACGCGACAAGACAAACACAGTATCTTTTTCGTCAAAGCGCAGTTTTTGCAAGTTCCCGCAATTTCCTCGCATAAATATCCCGCATATTCCATCGCAGTTTTAAAGAAATCGTGTATATTATATTTCGGTATAATTTCAAAGATGTAGTTATTAGCTTTTTAAGGCTATTATTAAGGTGTATTATTAAGTCCCTCCAGAAAAACGCGATCATGCAATTGCATAATTCAATGCATAATCAGCCAAAGTCTGCGTATTAATGGGGGGGGAGGGGGGGGGCATTTTTTCAAAGTGCATTTTTTTGCAAGGTCTGTCTGCATTTAATTGCATAAAATTGCCTAAATATCCCGCGTATTCCATTGCATTTTTAAAGAAAACATGCCGCATAATCAAGGATTTTTACCTGCAATTATAGCATTTTTCTGGACGGACTGATCATTGACAAAGACAGGGGCAGGTACAGTATTTGTTCCTCTTGTGTCTCTCGGATTTGAATTACGGGGTCTAAAATCCACGCTCCATGCAGAGAGTTCCTCACCTGTTGTTCTTCCTGTTGTTGGGCTGATCTCTGTCGTTGTCGGCCAGGTTGAGAGACGCCAATGACACGCTTGATACTGAGAAGCCTCGAGGACGCACGCCTGCAAGACGAGGACAGGTCAGGCAGGGAACAATGGCGGCCATGCATCGAGGAGTGTGTGTTTGTGCACACGCTGCCCACCCACCTGTGGCTCTATCGGGGGGCGCAGTCTCCACGACGTCCCTGTGGATGGACTTGGGCCGGGGCTTCTTCTTGAGACTTCCAGATCGAGGCTTGAGGACTTGGTCCATGTCTTCCATCAGCTTGAGCTGCTTCCTCCTCATGTATTCATGCTTGATGTAATCCCTCCGCGCCTTCTCGTCATCCTTCTTCAGCTGCTCCTCCTCGGCTTTCAACCTGGAGGACAGAGAGGACAGAGACACACGTGAGATTCTAGTGCAAAAGACGTATTATGCAGTGGGGGAATATAACTAAGTACATTTACTTAAGTACTGCACTTAGGTACAAACTTGAGGTACTGTACTCAAGTCTTTTCTCGAGGCACTTTCTACTTCTACTGCTTTAAGTACTAGTTACTTTACAAATTAAGAGTTTTGCACACAAAACACATTCTAAAATTATTTTTTATTACAAGATGTTCTATTATATTATCTAATTGTTCTATTCAATTTGTCTGCATTGACTACTTTTACTTTTAATACTTTAAGTACATTTTCCTGATCATACTTACATACTTTTACTTAAACCTTGTGTTGTTTTCCCTCTAACCATGAACTTGTCCTTCCTGCTCAAAATTGAAAATTAACTTTGTTTTTTGTGCTTTTTTGATGTTTTTGTCGCTTTTTCTGGTTTATTTGTCACTTTTTCCCTTTAAGAAAAAAACTGAGCTGGTTTAATAATAGGTTTTACACTTGTTCTTGGAATTCATGGTCAACAAACTGCATTTATAGCAAATTATGCGTAGGTTTTTAGTTTAAAAGTCAGATATTATGAATTATTTTGACTAATAGTTAATATCAGAGGATGTTGAGCGAATAACAGATGGGTATGTGTCAAAGTTTAGCCTGGATACTGTTTTGAAACAATTAAAAAAATGACCTGAAGAATAATCCATGTTATTTTTGGGCAATTTGATTGAAAGAAATGCATATTTCTGATATAAACCACTTTGAAACGGGTCAATTTGACATTTTCAATTCAGGGCTTTTACCTTACACACTACTTAGAGTTTGGTGTCAGTATTTTTACTCAAGAAAAGGATATGAATACTTCTCGCACCGCTGCCTGTATGCATGTTAAGAATCAGTGGGAACAGGGTTTAAATTGGCGGATAGAAAGAGAGAGAGAGAGAGAAAGAGAGAGAAAGTCGGACCGACCGTGCTGCTTCCTTCTTCTGCTCCTGGTCCAGCTCCTGCTGTTGCTTCTTCTCCTGCGTCTCCTTCTCCCTCCTCAGCCTCTTGTCCAGCAGGGCTGCTTTCTTCGCTGCCATGTCCTCTTCCCCTTTCACATGATCCTGGGTTTCAATGGGCGAGGGACACACAGAATATAAATCAGATTGTCCGCAGAAATAGTCACACTTTAATACCTTCACGACATTCATCGTGACAAATAACGGCCTAGTGTGAAATTGTTTTGTCACCTCTGCCCTCATTAATTAAAAGGGAGGCTACTGATCCTTCATAGTTGTGACGGTATTCAGTATTTAATGTGGCATTAATTACCTTCTGTCAACAAAGCGCCGACATTTCCCTATAATCACATTCACATCTGGCATTTTTTGGCCTAGATTCACACATGTATTGTCGTTGATTAGCTCATGGCTCAACAGGCACAACACTGAACATGTCGTGGCCTGCTCTCGCAGCATGAGTCTTCCTGTCACTGCTGTATAGACGATGTTATTAATGAGAAGTCCATTCATTTCATCAGTTTGGTCTTATAGTTTTACTGCAGTGGTTTCCAACCTGGGCCAGGAGGTGACCAGGGGGGGGGGCAAATGTGGAGTTAAACATAAGTTTCAAAGCACTTTTTCCACAGCAGACATTTTGACCTGTCAAACACCAGTGCAGCTAATCACATTATTACCGCATTATTATTACTGCATTATTGCTAACTAATAGTAATAGTAATAATAAAATAGTAACTTTGATCATTAAAGTGCAAAAACTACTGGTTTATTTGACTTTTTCTCGGTCGTGCTAAGATTTACTGTTGGAGTTAGAGCCTGACCGATAAAGGATTTTTAAGGCCGATATCGATACGAATATTTGGTTATTTTAAAATACGATATGCTGATATATCGGCCGATGTATATATTTAAAAAAAAATCCAGAAACGCTTAGTTATTTATGAGATCTCACTAAAGAATATGATAATAATTTGTTTTATTGTCACAACAGAACAGAGGCACATCAAAATATATTAAAGGTCTAATAAATAAACTGTATAAAAATACACACTTAAGATATGAAACTTAATTCCTCTGGTGGACAGACTATTTAACGTCATCACTAACAGGGACGTTGTAGAGCGTCCTCTGGTGGACAGACTATGCAACGCCATCACTAACAGGGACGTT
>NC_048418.1:23260015-23264339 GCF_013103735.1 Etheostoma cragini | reverse complement strand
GAGCGTCCTCTGGTGGACAGACTATGCAATGCCATCACTAACAGGGACGTTGTAGAGCGTCCTCTGGTGGACAGACTACGCAATGCCAACACTCAGAACATGGTCGACATGTTTTTTTATTATTATTCATTTATCAGAATCATTTATTTGTCATTATAAATGGTTCTGATGAATGAATATTTTTAAAGCGGCCATCATAAATGCCAATACCGATATATCAGGAAATGCCTAATATCGGCCTTACATGTACATGAAAATGTGCCAGATTAAGCCATGCAGGCTAATTTTTACCTGCAGTCCCTAGAAACAAGTGGGCTCTGATGCTACCACGGCTAACAAGACACATGGCTTTGGACATGAAGAGAAGAAGAACTGATGATGCTCATGAAGCCAACATATCAGTCAAATCCAAAATGTAACAAAGCCTATCTTGGTCTTGAGTCTTTTGTGTGTATAGTTTGGAATTTTACGCAAATTTTAAAGCAATAGTTCGACATTCTACAGAAACTATTACATGGATTATCCTAGACATTGGGAAGACAATACACTTGATCCTTCATTTATTCTGTAGCTCCAGCTCACCTTGAAGAAGAATCCACAGCAGATCTTTTGGTCTTCTCCGTACAGGTCTCCTCCTGACTCGGTCTCTACCGTCATCTCCTGACGGTGTGGTGGTTGTCCAGGAGGTTTAGGTCCAGACAGCGGGACCTCCACCAGGTCTCTTCTGTCCTGGGCGTCTCCCTTTACCCGGCTGCCTGTGGGCCCTTGGATCTCAGACACCGGTTGGCGCAACACCTCCGATGACCTGGTCTGCTTGACTCCAGCCTTGGAATGAGCTTGCTCTGCCGGTTTTCGCTCATCTTCCTCCTCTTTGGCTGCTTCTGTAGTAGATGGCTGAGGGGTGCCAGCACTCTTCTTTACCACTGCTTCTTCTTTGCCCTCAGTGTTGTCTTTGGCCTCCTGGTTCTCACTTTCTCTAGGCCCCTCATCGTGGCCCAGGTAAGCAAACGCGCTGATCTGGGGTTGGCTGGGGGTGAAACGCCTCAGTCTGGGTAGGCTGTCCACAGAAGTGGGGGTGTTGAGCATTCGACTGAAGGGCGTGACTTTCAGATCATTCGGTCGGGGAGTCCTAGGCGTCCTGGCGTGGAAGGAGGCCGGCCGGCGCTTAAGGCCAGCGGGGGAATGATTGGGGGCGCGAGGAGAGCCGGAAGAAGAAAGGATGGGGGACAAAGAGCCAACGGAGCCTCGGCCTGACCCCCGGCCTGTTACACTGCTGCTACGCAACTCACGCAGCTGCCTGGGGGGAAAGGAAACACACAAGGTGGGAGACGATGGTACACTCCTTTCAGACAACCCACAAAAAGAGCATCTCTTCTGACTCCATGCATGTTTTAAACTATGAATACCAACTTTTGTCATGGAACAGGCGATTTAGAGTCCCTTAGTTAAGACACAACAGGCTCAATAACTCTTTTATTCATAAGTCTATCCTGTTGAGTTGAATTAAGATCTGGATACGAGGATTTCATGAAACATGTTCCTTTGTCATGGCTGCTGATGTGTTTTCATCTTTTGTCCTATATGTGTAATTGTTGGCTAACGTTTACGCAAAATACATTTCAGTGTAAACTAGACCTGCACAATTAGCGGTTCGCGATTCACCCTGTTCGCGTTCTTTTTTTAATGACTTAGATCCTAATTTAATTTTACGAGCATCACAAACACTAATACTTTTTTCTGTGAGTTTTAAACATAGACTGCATAAAATAGGTTTTAATGCTCCCACTTCTCTTCACTGAAGCCTCTATGTGTACAGGCTTGTGGTGATGACCAATGTGCTACAGGTGCCAAAAAATAAATCAATGTTTGGTACAGCCAATTTATGGCTGTACCAAACATTTGTTTTGTCATGGTTCATGTGTGCAATAAACATACAAAAATTGTGTCAGAGTGGGGTGCAAAAAGGCTGGAAAAAAACACCAATCAATAAATGAGTGGATTGATATAAACTATAATATATACGTCAAGGAAAGAATTACTTTCAAACTACGGAACCGAGCTGATATTTTTGAAGAGAACTGGTCAAAATGGTTGAGATATGTGTCATCTGTAAGACCTGATTTCATAAAAATAAGCTTCTTTTAATAAGAAAGTCTTTTCCTTATTTTTGTGCAGTGTCTTTAAATCTTTGGTTTATGGTGTGCTTATGTTCATCTGCTATTTTACTTACTACTCAAATCCTCCTTTCGTTATGTTGAGTCCTTAATCAGGAACCTTATTTTTCCCCCATCTTCAAACAGCATCTTTATATTTTCTTGATGCATGATGCACGTACAGTAACTGCTGTTCTACGTGACGCACAAATCCTCCCCCTGTCACGTTATGTTGTATGTTCCGGGCCCACAAGGCCCATACTGTATGTTTATGTTAAAAGAAAATCAATAAAACGTAATAAAAATGGGTGGCAGATCCTCATATCAATACTAAGCTAAAAAAAAAATCGTGATTCATACTTTGCTCCGAATCGTGCAGGCCTAGCCTAAGCTGATAATAAAGTTGTGTCATAACTTATTTTTCAGGTAAAATTATTCATATATATATATATAGATATATATATACACACTGTATATATAGGCCTGTAACAATGATAACATAATTTTCTTATTGTCAATTTGTTTTGTATATTTGGCAATTAATTGCTAACATTAGCTAAGGTTTTAAGGCGTATGACTGGTAATTTCATTTAAATATGCCACATTTTAATTATATAAGTGATTATTAGTTGGACTATGTATTTTTCTTACTATTTTAATAGTTAGTTGTTGGCAATTGGCAGTTGGCATTACACGTTCATAGCAACAAAAATCGAAAATGACAAGACGGGATACTGTTAGAAAATATTATAGACTTTGTATTTGTGTAATCATTCAAAACTGTATTTGTTGGAAAAAGTAATAAAAATAAATATTTTTTAATTTCAATGAAAGAGACAATTATATTGCTAACCGTGGTGTGGTCTTCCCGTCACCAATGAAATCATTTTTCAACATTATTATCGCTTTTCCGACAATTCTGTCATTTTTTTCAATGTTGTGGGGGCTTTCGGTGTTTTTTTTCAAAGTTATTTGATATTTTTAATGTTGACATTTTAGCTCTTATTTTGACAACCCAATTTTCTGAAAACGGGTCAAATTTGACCTGAGGAAAACAGAGGGCTATCGCAACTATTTCTGAGACAATTTAATATACAGCAACATTTGGAAATGTTCCAGCTCCACATATATTTATCCTTAAGTGATACCTGTGAGGAGATGGAGCAGGGGGGGGAATGACCCAAGCTTGTTGCTGTTGCTCTCTCATGGACATGATGGTCTCTTGCTGCTGGGACAAACGCTGCATCTCCGTCTGCAGGAAGCCCAGCGACGTGTTCAGCCTCTCAATGGAGCGAGTGTATTCTGTAAGGTCGATTTCTCCTGGCGTCACACCTGTATCTCCACATTCCATACACAGGTCAGTCAGTCAATTACCAGTTTGGTCATCAATCTGTCCTTGTCTGTCCTGCTATTCCATTTCCCTTATTTTCTAGTTCAGTACCAGAGGTGGAAAGTAACAACATACATTTATTCAGGGTTCTGTATTTGATGGTTTTGTTGTCTATTGTTTTTCAAATCGGTTTTGAGTGACATAGTATTTTGCTACATTACAAATCCCATCCGTTACTGAGTAAAAAAACAAAAAACTTTGACTAATGAAAACCGAAAGGAAGAAAAAACATTGTGCCGGGAGAAACTACAGTGACAAATCAGCATCTAGGCTGACAACCAAGGCGCCAAGTCTGAGAGCGACGGCGGTTCAGAGACCGTTTCAATAGAAATGCTAGCTGAAACAACGAATTATGCTGCCCAGAACGACAAAAATCCCTGGCCACATTTGAAAGACTGTTTCATTTAAATTCAAAAAGGGCGAATAGTACTGCCGTGCAATGCCAGATTTGGCTGCCAAAGGTGTACATGGCCATGCTTAAGTTGATTAAAACGAGGAATAAAAAAAAAATCTTTTGTAAATAGATCTTAATGCCTTTATTAAAAAAAAAAAGAGGAAAAATTCATCCTTTTAAGGACACCAATTTTTTTTGTGTGAATAAATAATGTATTGTAAATAAATAAACGTTCTTCCTTAAAATACAGGGGGCATAAGTATACACCCCCCTATGTTAAATTCCCATAGAAGCAAGCAGTTTTTTATTATTAAAGGCCAGTTATTTCATAGATCAGGATACTAAGCATCCTGATAAAGTTCCCTTGGCCTTTGTTATTAAAACACC
>NC_048418.1:23233729-23259915 GCF_013103735.1 Etheostoma cragini | reverse complement strand
TATTTTAAGGAAGAACATTTATTTATTTACAATACATTATTCATTCACAAAGAAAATTGGTGTCCTTAAAAGGTTGGAGTTTTCTTTCTTTTTTAATTAGGGCATTAAGATCTATTTACAAAAGATGATTTTTATATTCCTCTTTTTAGTTAACTTAAGCATGGGCATGTAAACTTATGAGCACCACTGTATATATACACACACACACATGCAAGATGTGAGTGTGGGGATTCTACGACTCACCTCCACCATCCTCACAGGGGGATTTCGGAGCTGCTCCGTCTGGCTTGCATCTCTCGGCCCTATCCATGCTGGCCTGGCTGCTTCCCTTTGAGGCTGTGAGGGGCTCTGGAGATGGGGTCTCTGCCTCCCCTGGGCTGGGGCTGGGGGGGGCAGTGATTCCTTTTCTTCTCACTACGTTCAGAAAGGCTGTTCTGCCCATCCTCTGACGATGGCGGGTGAAAGCTGCTTCCACCTGGAAGATGGGAAAAAAAAGCAACATGGCGTGAGCATTAACATTTAAAGCTATACTACTATCTTACTTTCTTTATATGTGTTTACCTTCTTCTTCTGGGCTTCGATGGCTCGCCGTTTCTCCTCCAGCTTCATCCTCAGCTGAATCATCTCTGAGGCGATCAGGTGGGACGGGTCTCTCGGGGATGGCGTTACTGGAGAGGGAGATGTGATTGGCAAAGGAGGTGTAGACATCTAGAAAGAAAGAAGAAAGAAGTGAAAAGATCAGTGGCATTTATTCTATGCCAAATAACTTCACTCCAAGTTGAATTTCTGCCTCTGCAACAAAGGTAGAGTTTATGGCCACGGTTAAAAAGATGTCATACAAACAGTTTGCCAGACTGTATGTCTACACGGGAGTTAAAATAAAAATGGCAATGAGGGACACACAATGGGACGAACCTGAGAAGAAATGCTTCTTGGCAGGTGTGTATACGGCACATTGAGATCTGAACTCTCTGGCGTGGTTCCTCCACTACTCCGTCCCTCCAGCTTCCTGAACTTCTGCTCTGCAAAGCTGGTCATCCGGACCATGGCGCCTCCAGAGCCTCCGGAGGACGAGACGGGGCTGACTGTGTAGGACCTGGGGATTGTGGGTGCTGAACTGGGACAGGGGCTGCTCCTGTCCCCTCTCTCTCCCCTCTCATCCTCGGCGTCAGCATCACCGAGCCCTTTCCGTCCTCCTTCCCGGTTTTTCTCTGGCTGGTCGGGCAGAGGGCAGGACCGGGTCATGGCCTCACAATCTGGGTCTATATCTGAATAGTCTCTCAGAGAAGAGGAGTCCTCATCCAAGCTCTGGATGTCCTCGGTCCTCACGTGAATTCCTGTGTCAACTTCATCAGTGGACACAGAGTTGAGGTCATGGTCGTTCAGCCGAGCCTTAGCTGAGTCCGGGTCGTCTCCTTGACCGTGGGCCCCTGGTGGGTCTGAAGGGTCCCAAGGCTCGGCGCCGTGGAGAAAGAAGCCATTGTCTCCGTCCCCCACACCCAGGCTAGCATGGGGCCTTTCTGTGTCGTGGATGATCTTCAGGGCCTCCTCAATGCTTGGAGGAGTGGATGGGCTGATGTGGCCACTACAGTTGCCATGGTGATTGTTTTGGCTGTGGTTGCTGTCCGGGAGGACTCCATTGGAGTACCTAGAGACAGGTTTGGGTAAATTAACTGATTGTTGTTCAAGTAACAGTCAGCTTTGGGGTTTTTTTCTCTCCTGCTTACCCAGATCAAGATAAACTACTGGGTGTTCTTCTTAACTTTATGTCTTTTCATGCAGTTTGAAAATATTTTTTCCTGTAAAATGAGATTTAGCAGAGCCTTTAAGTAACATATGGATTTAAGAACATCTGAAATCAAACTTTTTCGTGGGGTCTAGCTATAATAACTTTACAAGCACGTTGAAGTCTTGAAACTTACATACATCTATATATAATTAGATTAGAGTAGATTCAACTTTATTGTCATTACACATGTACATGTACAAGGCAATGAAATGCAGTTTAGGTCTAATCAGAATTGCAACAGCAGTAAGTGCGGGATATATAATGGTTTCATAAGTGCAGGATGGATATCTACTGAATAAATGTAGAAATGAATGCTATTATGAACAGAATTTTACAGCTAGATTATCCTATGAATATAATATATATAGATAACAAGTATTGTGGACAAGATTTACAGGTGAATATGTACTATGAACTTATATACAGATGGCTATTACTATGAACCGAATTTTTACAGATAGATACATATAATAAGTTAGGTTAAAATGAGCAGTATAAGAATGGATTTAGAGGTAGTACAAATGAAGTTTGGGCAGAAACTAATCAAATTAAAGTGCAGTGGGAAGTAATTGCATATTACAGTAAAAGTACGATATTGCAGATGTATATGTAAACAATTGGTACTGTAAATAAACATAAATAAAGATAATTTATACACCTCTAATACCCATGCAAATTAAAGTACTTTGGTTTTGAAGCCATCCATTGATTCGTCTTGTGTATAAAAATCTAAACTGTTCCTTTAATTTGACCAAATGGCAATTTAGAGGATTGATGACTCTGTTGTACCTGCTTTGGTCCATGACAGAGAAGGTGTTGTTGCGCCCCAGGGGTTTGAGGGAGGTGAACTCCTCCTCCTCCTCGGGTATGTGTCTGGCCTGGCCGTTGACATCGACGGGCCCGAGGGACAGGTGGCGCTTCATGTTCCCTCGGGATGCGTAGTGAACTTTGAAACTTTGGAGACCGTCACTGCTGGCTGAGCGGGTCATACCGCTGAGGGAGGGAGCTTCACCGGGTAGCAAAGTCAGGTCTCCGTCCAGAGGGATCTCAAAGGAGATTCCTCGAGAGGAGGAGCTGAGGGAGGAGGGGAACGTATTGTTAGATAATAGGGAAACAACAGACCATATCACATTTGTAGTTACATGAATGTCATCTACTTTAGTGGAGTACACGTGGGAGTTTAAGGTACTAACCGTTTTTCTTTGGGCCATGTCCCAACACAGCCATCCACGTAGGACATGGAGGTTGACCTCTTCATTATACCTGTTAAAGACACAGAGTGGCTTCTTAAAGGATGTATCAAATGTCTTAACTTCGCCAGAGAACAACAAACGTGGAGTAGTTTAGTTTCAAGAAGACAGGAGCTTAAATGCATACACAGTGTAAGGTGTAAGCAAGAGTACTGCTTACATATTCCAGGATTGTGGGGATTTTTGCCTAAACAAATACGACTGTATAATATGCAGTTGCTAAATGTTCAAGTGTAGGGCTCAAATGTAGCATTAGCATGACAGGACGTCTGTAAATCAGCCCCTAGAGGGCGTCTGGTTTCAAAACACACGCACATATTCTTCCACTGTTTTGTATTCATGCCCCAGGTAACAGCTAAATAGTACTGATGATGTCATTTTGCTTAAATGCACCACACCAGTATGTATGGGCAAAGTCTGGAAAGTATGTGTTTTGTGAAAGTTATTTTGAGAAAAATAGTGATACCAAGGCTCCTGTTGTATGGACGAGTGAGGAACACAAACCAATCCACGCTAGCATAGTGACATCTCTGCCTGCATAATAACTGTGCTCAGATGTTTTACCCTGTGCAGGGGTGCACTCTGGACTGCCAGGTCTGTCTGCATAGCTCTGTTGAACTGGACTGGACACAGGAGCCATTTTTCTACAGGATGATACAGGCTCACAGGCTGCAGAGGGAAACATAGGCCACATACTCAATATTCAACTGCAACCTTGAGTTAATTATTGGAGTTATCAGTTAGCATGCATAACATGTCAAAAACTGTCATCATCAGTGCAGTTGCAATGGGATGCTGATGTTATTGTGAGTGTGTACTGTACCGTTTGGGTTGAAGACTCTGGGCTGTACAAATGACGGTTTAACCACTTCAAACCACCAGAAAAGCTCAGCCATAAACACCAGGTAGTTACTCTGCAAGACACACACACACACACACACACACTGTTAATCTTACAGTCATATATGTAGTTATTTATTAATGTCATTAGCACAGTCTCTTTGCAGTTACAGCTTCCTCTCCTTGTGTCTCTGTACGGATGTCAGTTGAGCTACAATCGCAATATTGTACAGCATTTTGACAGATCAATAAGGTCACGGCTGTTGCTAGGGAACAGGCTCAGGTGTGTGTGTGTGTGTGTGTGTGTGTGTGTGTGTGTGTGTATCAGTACATGTTTCATTGTCGACATGGTTTAATGACACCATCTGGAGTTTAGTTGAAATATGTCACACGTTCACAGATAGATGCACAAAGCAGCGAGTGAGTAACCCAAATCAATGATGAATTCATTCATGGTGTAAACACAGTGGCTCTGGGGGCCTACACAGATGGTTTCATCAGTAGGAAACCTCTTGTTTAACACACACAGGTCAGTTTGTTGACATTCTAGCAGGGATCTAGAAAAACCAAAAATATTTCTATTCCTATAAAGTGCATCTTTATTTGAGACCATAGACTGCATTAAATAGGACAGCTTAATGCCATCTTCTTTTTGTGTAGTATATTAAATAAAGGGGTATGCACACATAATCTCACACAAACACACACACACACACACACACACACACACACACACACACACACACACACACACACACACACAGTGCCTCTTACTATCTTTGTGGGGACCCACCATTGACATAATGCATTCCCTAGCCCCTTACCCTAACCCTAAACATCACAACTAAATGCCTAACCTTAACCCTCGCCCTCACCCTAACCTTAACCTAATTCTAACACTAATCCTAAAATCAAGTCTTAACCCTCAAACAGCCCTTTAAAGTCCAACATTTTGGACCTCACAATTAAACTGGACTCCCGGTTGTTGGACCCCACAAAAGTAGTTAAACGAGAACACATGCACACACAGACTTATTTTCATATTGAATACAGAGCAAAAGGGCAAAGACTGCCCAATTCTGGAAATCGCCTTGTGTTGTTTTAAAGAATGGAAAGTCCCAGTCAGCTCGGACAGTGACCAAATGTTTCTACCCACGGTCCCTGCATAATATGTACCCACACTGTCTCTGCTCCTTCTAATGTCTAAATGGCACAGAGATGCTTTAAAAGTTGTACAGAAAGGAGATATCCGCCTAAGAATTGGGTAAATCAACAGATTTTGTTGTTTGATAAAAAAAGTCGTGAGGGATGTGGAGGGGAAGAGAACAAGGGAGGCAGGCGGGGACGGGTCAAGACTGTGAATGTCCCTTGAGCAAAATCTGTCCTCTGTCTAAATGTGGGGGGGGGGGGTCTGTACACCCACACACACACAGTAACAACCCTTCCTGTAAGAACCAAGCCTGCTCACACACTTCAATATTAATCTTTTCCTTACATGACTCATTTTTGCCTACTTAGAATTTCCCGCCCTGACCCTCCTTATGCTCCCAAACACTTTGTTTGTCTCTCTTTCTTTACGTAACTGTACATTATACAACACAACAAACACTTTCCATGTCCTACTTCCCTACCTTTATGGATGCATGTGCGTACAGCATGTCCTCCAGGCTGAAATGGCAGCAGTGGTTGAGGTTGTTCCTGCAGAACTCCTGCACCAGCTGGAGGTTGTACAGACTGTCAGCCAAAGACATAGTCTCCTTGAGGCAGATATCTGCTCCGCCAGGGGAGGGGTTGGACACACACAAACACGCAGGGGAGGGGTGATAGCAAAGACCAGACAGGAAGACAAGGCAAAGATAAGGCATGGTTTACATTTTCTTTTAAAAGTAGACGAGAACTAAATTACCCTACTTTCCTGCTACAGTAGTATGTGCACCATATGTGTAGCTGATTTAAATCACTCAAAACCCTTGATACAGTTAATGACACAAGTTTTCAAACTCCCTCTGGATGAATCATCAGGATTTTTACTCTCTGACGAGAGGGACCAGGAACAGACAACCAAACATTAGAGCAGCTGAGGTTTCTGGAATTATGTTAATCTGTACTTTTCTGTATTGCTTCCAGTAAAAAGACCCAAATGAACTTGCTTCCACATCTGGTTCACATGTGTATGTACGCCCTGTGAACTCCATTCAATCCCAATCAAGAGACTCAGAGCGCCGACATGAGAGTTGTTTATCTTTGAAATAGCTGCCAGCTACTCCTCTAACGGTCCTTCGTCACATATCCCTCATGACCAATCACAGCCCAACTGAAGGCATTTTTAGAAATGAGGACGCAGGCGAGCTGAGAGGAAACCAGTCTTTGTTTCTCTTTGTCTCACACTCGGTCCTGAACCCTCTTTGTCCCACAGTGTCTTTCTTGTGTCAACTTCCTTAACAATGTCCTCCATTTATATCATCCTTAATCTCATTATTGACATACTTACTTATATACTCAAAATGAAAAAGGTCCTCATAAAATAAAGGCTTAGTTTGAAGCCCTCTATTCAATGTGTAATGTATAGTTTATACTTTATTAAACTTTAAATGTATTGTTGGTGGAAGAAGTATTCATTTGAGTAAAAGTATCACACTGAAAACTCAATAACTCTGTTACAAGTAAAATACCTTCATTGAACCGTTTACTTAAGTAAAAGTATGAAAGTATCATCGGGAAAATGTTAAAAGTAGTTCTACTCAATGGAGAAAAATCCTCACATTTTAGAAACTGGAAACAATCAAAACATGTATAAAGGTTGGGTTGTTTAAGGTACAATAAAACATCGTATTTTATAAACTACATGTGTTTTGTGTGCTAAATATCTTATCAAAGTTTGTGTAGAGTCAAAAAAACTGTATTTCTCTTTGAAATATAATGCATTCTTCAGAGTAGAAGTAGAACGTGGCAGGACAAGAAAAGACTCAAGTAAAGTACAAGTACCTCAAATTTGTATTTAAGTAAACTACTTGAGCCACAATAAAAGAGCCACCTTTGTGCTGTCAAGTTGATACTGAAAGTCAATGTGGTTAGCTCATTTCTCTCCTATTTCTAATTGTATTAGTGAACTGATTCGTCTGTTTGGAATGACACCAAAAGAGGGTGTGGCTAGTGCGACCAGGTGGGCGTGGTTACAGATTGAGGGGGTTGTTCCCACCTTCCAGTCTGACGGCCTGCGGGCAGTAGAAGTGCAGCATGGCGGTCAGGGCGCAGCCGTCTGTGTTGTCCTTGAGCAGGTTCTCCACCAGGGGGAGCGATGGAGCGCCCCTCTGCTGGGCATGATCCCTCCTATAGCGAGCCTGAAACCATGGCAACGGCACAAAGACATGTCATCGGGCTGGATGTGTATAATACAGCTGGCTCTCTGATTGTTGGTGCAAACACACCAGCGTCTGCAGAAACACTTTTATCAGCATGCACTAATGCACACACACACATACCTACAACTCAATAATAAAAACACACACATGGTTAATTTGAAGGAAGCATAGGGTGGGCTTCAGGCTTAACGCAAATAATGCAGATTAAATTGAA
Source organism: Etheostoma cragini (assembly GCF_013103735.1). Lineage (NCBI taxonomy): Eukaryota > Metazoa > Chordata > Actinopteri > Perciformes > Percidae > Etheostoma > Etheostoma cragini. The sequence goes on along the minus strand of NC_048418.1, from coordinate 23,252,460 downwards.
CATGCAAATAGTCAGACACAACATCTGAAATTTTTTTTTTAAATTATTTTGAATTATCTTAAATTATAAGGATCAAAAGAGGTGCAATCATAACACTTCAGCACTATTTTGCTCCCTTTGATTGCCTCTGAGGAGCAGTTAGTTCTCTAGAAGGCAAAAAAGAGGGAAATGCATGAAAAGAATGAGTTGTTTTCTCAATCTTCCACTGTGCATGTGATCACGCTTTATTTAACACGATTACTCTTTGACTGACTGATTGACTTTGGAAGGATGTTGCATTTACTGAACTTAAAAAAAAACAGTGAAAACACCTTTAACTGGGAAACTTTTCCCGTTGAACTTTTTGAATTCCCCTTCAAAACACAAGACAAAACAACCAAAAAGAGTTTACTTGCAAAATGCAATGTGCAAAATCATCATTTTACTTGATTACATTGTTTTGATCGTTAAACTCAAAATCACTGTCAACATTTTTATTACTGTAATTGCACAGACCCAGAATGAACAGGTTTTACAGTACCTCTTCAACAATATACAATAGAAGAAAAAAGCAACTTGCCACTTTTTTTTATGCACAACAAGAGACATGCCAGACCAAACAGGAAAATGCATAGCTAACAATACCGGGGCAGTGGCATTTGTTTCTGATTCAGGTCTTAAGTGGACCGTCTTACAAAAATAAATTGGCTATTTCTTGGTATTTATAGGCTAATGCTACAGGACTGCTCTTCCAATTAGAGGTTTTGACCCTGAGAGAGAGGCAAGTTTAAAATGGTCACTATATGATTCAATCAGATTCCCAAGGAATATGGAGACAACGGCTGGGGTGGGAGGTATCTGACCAGTGCATGATGGGTCTCAGGGCCACATGCAATGACAATAGAGTTGGAGGGGACAAAGTGAATGGGGTTTTGGATTAGACAGAGGGGAGGAAGATGGTGGTGGTTGGTGAAGAGGAGTTCTTCAGAACAGAATGGATGGACTTACAGGTACTAATCTCCAGTACCATTTGCTAGGAGACTTGATGGTGGGTGATGATTGGATAACAACAGGAGAGAGTGGGAGAGGGATTAGGCCAGCAGCAATTGAGCAAACAGTTGAGCAATTGCAGCTGAGACTGGGGGAGAATCCCTCTCTTAACACTAGTAAGATGTCCAAGAGTGCATGCTACACTTCTGCAAAGGCTGCATTTAATCAATTTGTCAATAACATTATATAACTCATATGACATTATACATTGCAAACACATAACTTTGGCTCTACATATAAAATCCAACCAGAAGAAGATGTTTGAGATTGACATTTTACTAACGAGTGGAGCACTTAAATCTACACATAAGGCGCAATTAAAAAGGACTTAGTCTTCAGTCTCACAAATTAAGAAAAAGAATACTCTCAATAGCAATGCTAACTTGCGGTTCATTATCTTAGTTTAGTGTGTCAGAATGCTGACATTTGCTGATTAGCGCTAAACACAAAGTAGGCTACACCTGAGACAGATGGGAGTTTTGTAGGTATTTGGTCATAAACTCAAGCATTCCAAAGTCTGCAGGGTTATTCAAATGGGGAACACAAATATCTCTACAACATTTCATAGCAATCCTTCCAATAAGAGTTGTTTTTCATCCTGTACTGTGAGGAAACCCTTTAAACGTTTTTGAATTTGCACTCATTTCTTGGCCTCCATCCAAAAATAGAGCTTTCGAAGTATGTTGCAAACTAATATACAGACAAAAAAAATGGGACCTACTACTTAACGTCCTTCATGGAAGTAATCAAAGCTACAGGCGTACATCCACACACTATCCACACACAGAAATGCTGAGCATTTAGTCATAAGACCACGTCATAAAGACTTTTTTTCCGTCCCAGAATAGATTCCGTACTGAGAAATATTTTGCACTTATCCATTAGTGTGTGTGTGTGTGTGTATGAAAAGATCTCCTCTGAGTATTATGTCCTAGTCAGTGAATAGACTTCTGTTGAAGTTGTTAATGCAGAGAGGGAGCTGTGTGATGGAGCATCCAATGGGAAAGCAGCTGACTGACACGGAGTGTACAGTTTATTCACCACACGCATTAAAAGACCTTCTTCCCTTGTTCTCGTCTTTGACAACGCCTGAGTGTGTCTATTGCATGTATATCAGTGTGTGGTTGTGGTTGTATGGTCACATGGCCCATGTGTATTATCAACTTACAACTACAAAGACACCAAAACAAAACAATGAGCATAGAGAAAAGTTGCCAAGAAACTCCCCGTAGACAAAAGCTCCTTCCAAACTTATTTAGCCACTTGTCACATCCTGCAGCTCTTTCTGAACAGAGTGGTAATTTAGTGCGGGAACACACTCACCATGTGACAATTTTACAACCTGCTGTATTTAAACAGTTTAACCTGTCACTACCCAATGTGAATCGAGTGCAGATGTGAGTCGTGAGTCGTCCCTTTGCGACAAGTAGCATATAAGATGCTAACAAGAAACTTCTGTTATGTATACAGTAAAAATTGACCTACTTAACAAAGTTGGTTCACTGTTGGCTACAAGTTAGCATCAAACACAACTAAGGCTGTCAGTGTAATGGCGTTTTGAGCTAAAGTTAGCAATCAAGCAGTCATAGATAGATAAACGTTTTTGAAATGACTGCGAGCTTAGCTACAAGCTAGCAATCAAACACAACAAAGGCTGTCAGTTGAATGGCGTTTTGAGCTAAAGTTAGCAATAAAACAATCATAAATAACGTTTTGAACTGATTTCCATCTTCTGTTATTGTTGGTAATGAGAAAAGTTGATTATTTTATGGATTTCCTCTGACACGTTATGCCGTAAACCGTTTACATCTGAGCATGCGCATCTCACATCTGCACTCGACTTACATGGGGCAGTGACATAACCTATGATAATATGTGTTTTCAGCCATGTTGAGGTGTAGCTTTATGGATGGCAATGTTAGTCTGTCAGACAGTTGCCTTGCTCTAGAGATTGATAATATATCAAAAACAAGTTTGGCTATATATCAGCTGGATTTTGTACAAATATTCATGATGAAGCCTGGAGGTCTTGAGTGAAAAGTCTAGCCCACCGTTTGAAGGAGTATCATGAAATTTGGTCAAGATATTCATATAGGGGGACATGAATGGATGAATTTTAAGAACTTTGGTAATCTACTTTTTTGACCAAATACCTGCAACATTAATGACATTCCCATCGGCTTATGCCATTTGGTGCTAATTTAGAAGACGTTAGCATACTAGCAACATGCTAAACTAAGATGGCTGTCGCTGCCCAATGTGAGGTGAGCGCAGATTTGAGTGGCGCATGCTCACTCACTGTCAATGTGTGAAATCCGTGAAATGATAAACTTTTCTCATTACAAACAAAAACAGAAAACGGAAATCATTTCAAAAACCTTTAAGCTATATATGATTGTTTAATTGCTAACATTAGCTCAAAACGCCATTCCACTGACAGCCTTTGTTTTGTTTGATGCTAACTTGCGGCCAGAAGTGAACCAGCTTCGTTATGTACATTTTTAATGTATTGACACTACAGAAGTTTCTCATTAGCATGTTATGCTACTACTCGCTATGTTACACATGCGCAACTCAGAGCTTCGCTAGTTGCAAAGTAAAGCATGCGCGACTCAAATCTGCACTTGCCTCACTTTGGACAGTGACAATGGCACACATTCTTTCCAAACATTAGCATGTTTCTATCACTGTGAACATTTTTGCCATGCTAGCTTTAGCATTTAGCTTAAAGCACCTCTGTGTCTCAACACAGCCTCACAGAGTAGCTAGCATGGTCTTTGACTCGAGACAAAGGCTAGCACACCAGTTAGCTAATTTTCATTGAAACCACACAGGTTCAATTTATTTACACATTCAGCTCAATCAGAGTTTAAGTAAGAGATATCCTCTTTGACTTGCTACTTAATTGCAGGAAGTTTACCTACTCATCTACTTTGCAACAGTTATATTGTACTACGCTCGCAGTGAGATTATATTCCGTTTTCCATTTTCAAACCTTCCCCCTTTGGTCAGTGTTTAGGAGCAGCGATCCGAGACGAGGGTCATGGCCTGATAAGGCCTTGTGCTGTAGCTTTATGATTAAGTGAGTGGAAGAGGACAGTAGCCGACTGCTGTGTGTTTGTCCCAGCAGACTGACTCGTTATGTCACGTGGACCTTACATAACTATGAGGCCTGCAGGATGACAACACTGTCTCTGTCTGTCACTGAGTCCCTTTCGCTACAGCTGACAAAGTTCCTGAGTGTCTCTCTCTATGTCTCCCACCCCGGTGTCAGTTCTCCCATTCCCCTCTCTCTGATTTTCCTTCCTCACTTTTCTTCTCTCTCTCTCACTCTGTTTCACATTTCTTTGTCTCCTCTAACAGCGAGCTAGCGACTCTTGCCAACATTTCTCTGCAGCTGGTCTGAGACTGAGCTCATCTGTTTCTCTGATGTACAGAGCTCTGTGAACTGTGCTGTATGTGTGTGTATGTATCATGTGCGTCCATGTGTGTGCCTTATGTGGACACAGACATGTGTTGATGCCTTTGATTAACAGTAGGACATATTTAAAATGTAATATCAACAGAAAGAAGACAAAAAAGTTTGTGTAGCAGAAAATACAACTCAAAACAAAAGCAAATTAGATATGATAAGGATAGATAATTAGATGAGATATTAAAGGACAAAAGTCCTATGTTGGTTTTCCTTGCTATTCCTAAGAAAATATTTTGGGGGAAATATACTTGTTTGCTTTCTTGTCTGGAGTTGGGTGAGAAAATGAATACTCATATCTGAGTGGAGTGTGATCTCAATCTTCTCATCTGACTCTTGCGAATAAGGAGTCAAAGAATTAACAGTAATGTCAAAACCACAAGTCATTTTTTAACATTTTGGGTGGGCCAAATTAACAAAGGTAGAGATATTAAGTATTAATAAGTGAGCTTTAGAGGTGCTGGTAGGGAGATTTTTGAACATTTGACAGAACGGGGATAGCCGTTTCCTCTTGTTTCAAGTCTTTGTGCTAAGCTAAGCTAGCTCCGTATGTAATGATGAATGAGTTTGCGCGGTTAATGTGTGTGTCCTCTTACTTTGTGTGTTGTTGTGTTTGACTCCTGGAAGTAAGCCTCTCTCAGCTTTTTTTCTTCGACAAGAATGTCCCTTAGGTGTTCATTCACCTGGAGAGAGGATAGAGGACGGACAGACAGACAGACAGAGACAGACAGACAGACAGAGAGAAACATACAGAGACAAACAGACAGACAGACAGAGAGAAAGACACAGACAGACACAGACAGAGACAAACAGACAGACAGAGAGAAACATACAGAGACAAACAGACAGTCACAGACAGACAGTCAGAGACAAACACACAGAGACAAACACACAGAGACAGACATAGACAGACGCACATACAAACAGACAGACAGACAGAGAGAAACATACAGAGAGAAACAGACAGACAGACAAAGACAGAAATACAGAACAGACAGACAGACAGACAGAGAATAACATCAAAATTGCGTTTTGTGCACACTGACTGAATGTTAAGTCTTTGCTGGAGAGAGGAGAAACTTGAACATGATAACAGCACACAGTTGACTTCAGTCTCAAGCTCAAAGTAGAAAGAACTTCAAAGATGAAGAAAGACAATCCCATGTTTTTTTTTTTTTTTAAATGTGTGTGTATATTTGTGAATTAATCCATCTTTCTGTCCTGGACTGGAAAACGGAGAAAATGAGCTTTTGCAGCGATCATTGTGTGTTTAACTAATCCATGCCATGCAATTTGCATCATATATTTTGAGACAATTGGGTCAAAAGTCTCCTGCAAGTAAAAACAATTTGAAATGGCTTAATAAACTGTAAAATGGTGAAATAAACTAAAGATGAAATCACAGAGACTTAACTACCACAATGCCCTCTTAAAGCTTCCAGCTTACTCCGGGTCTGATTTTACTCCCCCAAACCAGAGGACGTTAAATGGAGTCTGTTATCTCTCTGTATTCTCTCTGGCATGATAACATGTGGTTGGTGCCAGTTCTTCTCGCAAACATATGAGAATCTGAACCAGCGTTGTGGCAGAATTGAGCACTAACAGTCTTCCCAGCACCTCTCGTGTCTTCTGTTTCCCACGTAAAACAGAGAACTGTGTGTTACATTGGAAAAGGCTTAAGGGTGTTTACAGTTTTTGTCCTCTGCAAGTGGGAAAGCACATGTCCTCGTGGTTTTGCGTGCACACAAATGTGCTCCTGTGTGTATGCGTACCTTGTTGATCCAGGTGGCGATTGCATCCTCGGTGTCATAAGGCAGCTCCTGGACGTGTCCGTCACCGTGAAGAGGTTCAGCCGAGGAGTACCTGTTGATGCAGGACATCACCCTCTCCACACTCACCATCTCCACAGTGTAGGCCATCATCAGGGTATCTATGAGCGCCAGATGGGAACTCTGTAGAAACATTAGAGCGTTGCAAGGATTGTGTTTTTTATCTCTCACTTTTTTTCCATAAGCATCAAAATAACAATAAGGGGCCAACTTTATATTCCCATGTTGTGCTTCTCCGTGATTCTGTGCCTCACACCTGGCTGACACTTTGTGTGTGTGCGTGCACGGGTGTTTATGTGTGTGTGTGTGTGTGTGCTTAAAGAGCCCATATTGTGCTCAATTTTAGGTTCATATTTGTATTCTAAGGTTGTACCAGACTAGGTTTACATGATTTCATTTGTGTGTTTAGGTCTCTGTTTTAGCTACAGAGTGAGACATCTCACTTCTATACTATTTTTATTGGGAGTCGCACATGCTCAGTAGCGAGGTAAGATCACATCAGCTAGATAACTCTTTCTCCAACTTTGGTCAGTCCAAGGCAGGATTAGCTGGGAGACTTCTTCTAGACGAGGGCCACTTGTGGAATACCTGCACAACAGGGACAGGAAGTAGTTCTTTTGGAGATTATGGTCAACTAGTGTGTGATGTAGCAGTGTTTTGCTATTGAGAACGAGCTAGCATGCTACCGTTAGCCACCTCGTCAGCTCACCCGGAGACTGAAGACAGAGGACATTTAGAAACCGTATCTCAATCAAAACAGCATGGATAGGTTTTTTCCCAAGTTTGAATGCATGTGGAAGCACCAGAGACACAAAATAACACTCCAAATCCCAGATAATGTGATTTTCTTTCATAGTCTGGGCACTTTACGCAAAGAGTTGCCAAAAAAGTTTTCATTCAACATTCAAACCTACTTGGGATGTCAACTGAGGACACTTTGTGGACACCAGAAAGTTGGTGAGATCCGTCCAACACCCCTAAAACACTCTCCTAAACTCTGTAAATATACACAGTAAGTACTTTTATAGTGCACACATTACCTAATGTCGTTTTACCGGCCATCAATCCCTACAGCACACAAAGCTCGACATTCTCCCGGCCTTTCTTACTCCATTCCAGACCGGTCAGACTGCCAGACCTCCCCTTCCCTTTCCTGTCACACCACCATGTCAACTCCAAAACATGAGTGTGTGCGTGTGTGTGCGTGTGTGTGTCTGTGTGCATGTGTGTGTGTGTGTGTGTGTGTCTGTGCAACCTAACTGCCCAACTAACTAACTAACAAACGCCTAAAGACAGGTGTGTGTGTCTGTGTGTGCATGTGTGTCTGTGTGAATGTGTGCGTGTGTGTGTGTCTGTGCAACCTAACTGAACAATTGCCTAAAAGACAGATGGGTGGGTCTCTGTGTGTGTGTATGTGTGTGTGTCTGTGTGTCTTTGTTCGTGCGTGTGTGTGTCTTTGTGCGTGTGTGTCTGTGTGTGTGTGTGTGTGTGTGTATGTATGTGTCTGTGCAACCTAATTGAACAAACACCTAAAGTCAGGTGTGTGTGTTTGGGTCTGTGTGCTTGTGTATGTGTGTGTGTCTGTGTGTCTTTGTGCGTGCGTGCGTGTGTGTCTTTGTGCGTTTGTGTGTGTGTGTGTGTGTGTGTATGTGTGTATGCATGTGTCTGTGTGTGTGTCTTTGTGGGAGCGTGCGTGTGTGTGTGTGTGCAACCTAACTGAACAAACACCTAAAGTCAGGTGTGTGTGTGTCTCGGTGCAAGTGTGTGTCTTTGTGCATGCATGTGTGTTTGTGCCCGCATGCGTGTGTGTGTGTGTGTGTATCTGTGCAACCTAACTGAACAAACACCTAAAGTCAGGCGCTCCATGATCCAGGTGACCCAAACCAACAGACGTAAACAAAGCAGTGAGACCTCGTCCCACCACAGCCGGTCCCGTCAAGCACAGGGCTCTATTCAGAACTACAGAGCCTCTTGGAAAAGCCAGTGTGACCAAGTGTTTCCCATCCAACCAACAACTGATCCAGCGCTATGACTCAAAACTGCTGTAGGTTTGTGTTCCAGTCTAAACCAACAGCGTGTACTGAAGAAACATGGCTGCTAGAAACAGACTCCTTATGGGAACAAGTGCTGAGGTGTAGAGTATTAAATGGGTAAACAGGATCATTTGGATTGTATGAAGTTAGATTTGTTTCTTTATTACATGCAATGTAATAAAATAAATTAATAAAAGATCTGAGAGAAAAAAAAAATATTTGAGAAAAAAAAGTTATCACACTGATAGCAAAAAGCATTTTATTAGAGTAAAAAAAATATATTTCAGAGAAAGAAATTTAGAAAAATAATAATATTTGAGACAAAAAAAAAAAGTTTAAATATAAATTTGAAATTTTAAAAATTATTTCGTGGAAAAAAAGTCTCTCTAAAAATCACAAATATATATTTGTGGCTATCAGTGTGAAAAAAAATTCAATCAAAAAAAAAAGTTTTTCTACTTGCTCTCAAACCTAAGTCTTTGCTCTCGATGCAATTTCTTGCTCTCAGGATTTTTCTCTCACTATGAAAATAGTGTCATGGGCGGGGCCACGCTCCTATTGGCCAGTCGGGCGAGCACCGTCTTGTCTTGGGAGTCCATTTGAATCATTACACCATTGTCACCGCATGGATGCGCTGCCTTAGCGTTAGCTAAGTAGCCGCCAACCCGCATCTAAATTATTGCGTTTTAAATGATCTTACCCTTTTTTAACAGTCAAACTGAAACACTGGCATGAAGCTCCAGATCAGCCAGTGCGGAAACATTGCTAAAAAGCTTGGGTGCCGACCTTTTTTCTCTCTCAGATCATTTATTTCCTGGCATGTAATAAAGAAACAAATCTAACATAGGATTTTAGCCTGATATTGAAATGTCATTGAAACCGTCTGCAGACGCTGTTTTCGAAATTCCTGCATCTTCAGGATATTAAAGTCAGATATTTGACATTACGTGCATTCTTCTCCAGGAGGTCCAGCTGCCGGTCTGGCTTACAGCTGGAACCACTAAGAGACGGGGCCCAGCAGCTTAGACTGGAGCTGGAGATCCAGAAAACATCATTTTTCATAAAAACCCACTGAGCCTTTTCTGTGATTGAAGCTCTTCTGATTACATTTGCATAAAACCCTTCTAAATCTTTAATGTTGCTAAGCTTGTGAAGGTGTGTGCCCAGTGCCCATCCATGTGTGTGTGTGTGTGTGTGTGTGTGTGTGTGTGTGTGTGTGTGTGTGTTAAGCCACATGCATTTAAATGGTAATGACAAACCATTTTGTTAATTTATGTTTTATTGTAAATTAACATGTTAATTGAAACACAAACATGGATTGTAATTTTGTATGCCTATATAGTTATATGTAGAACGTCACTTGACAGAATGTTTTGAATATGAATATGATTAGGCAGGGGTCAAAAAAGGCAGAGAATTATGTATTTCTCTTTTTTTTTAATACATTTTTGGGAGAGGAGGGGACGGACTTTTAGAGTAATAGTATAATAGTTTTACTGTATAATAATTACAGCGAGTAACTTTTTATGTTTCTATTTGTAGACAGATTAAACAAAAGATAAAACATGTTAATTTGTCTGTTTTAAAGGTGCTACTAGGCAGATTATTAAACTTTAGATAAAACCTGGCTGTTTTCCTATGTTTATCCCCTAGCTTTTCTTCCCTATCTTTTTGCTAAGATAAGCTAGCGTCGTAATTAAAACTTACACCACTGTCTTTAATCGTCTTATCCAACTCTGTGTGTATTACCAACAATGTGAAACTGTTCCTTTAATAACAGTTTTTAAACATTAATATCGTCTAAATGTCACAAAGGCAAAGGTCTACTTTGATGCTACATCTACACGTGTGTGTGTTAGATTGTGATATTGTGACTCTCACATTTTTTACCAAGTTATTGTTCCTCGCTGTGTTGTGTAGGTTTGTCTGTGTCACTGTTTTCTCCCTGTTTCAATAGGACATTGCATGTAGATCTAACATGCATGTGTGTATGTACATATGGGTGTGTGCACGTGAGACAGAGAAGGAGACAGACCGCTTACAGACTGTTGCCATATCCCCCTAAAAAACCCTACTGTTGACACTACAGCATGGATTTAAAAGCCATGTGCTGTCTATTATGTCATCACAAAGACCTGCTTTGGTGTGTGTGTGTGTGTGTGTGTGTGTGTGTGTGTGTGTGTGTGTGTGTGTGAACCACTCATGGTGACAGACAGGCCTTATAAGGCTGTGAAAATGGCAGATGCAAGTCATAAAGAGCTGTAAAGAGCTGCTTTGCTCTCATGCACACGCTCCAACAGGGGCATCGGTATTCATCCTCACTACTGTTGTGTACATACGGCTGCATGTGTGAGTGTGTGTGTGCATGTGTGTGTGTGTGTGTGTGTGAGTGTGTGTGTGCCCTTGATCAAAGGCATCTATAGTAAAAAGAACACTACAGCTGAGCAAACAGTTAATCAAAGTAGCCTCTTTCTCCACAAAAGTGTCCATTCAATGCAGGTACACACTCATAAATGCCCCACATCTGAGCAACACAAGTGTTCAGACACACACACACACACACACGCTGCAGGAACTTTCAATTAGCACTACAGCTTCCTGTCCTCCAATTTCTCGTCTTAGCGTCTTAGGTGGCTGTGTGCGAGACAGAAAACTGAGGTCAAAAAGAAACTAGTGAACTCACAGATCTCATGCATACTGCTGGAGGTCTGACAGCTCTTTGAAGGGTGTGTGTGTGTGTGTGTGCGCACCAGGCTTAACACACTGTAAGACCCCACCCTCCACAGTGCTGCAGTAGCGCACATCATCCCTCCTCTCCTCAACCCTCCCTGCTCCCCTCCATGTAATCCACTCTTCTCCTCCCCCGTCGTCTCCCTTTTGTCCCCTCCTCTCCCTTCTTTCCAGATCAACAGTGGGCCTTTCCCACCCGTTCTCTGGCACATACATGTTTGTCGCGCCCTCCAAAAAGACCTTACCCTTCCCTCTCCTTAACTCATTCCTTCCCTGCTTTCCACAGCTCTTTGCCATCTCCCCCTTTCCACTCGTCCTCTTGAAAACGTCCACACCCACCCTTCCCTCTCTTCTCTTGCTCTACTTTCCAGCTAACTCCTGAACCAAATGGCAGCCCCGAAACTCTCCATCTTCCCCCCACGTTTCCTCCTTACTCTCTATATAGCCATTCACCCTGCTCCTCCTCCTCCTCCTCCTCCTCCTCCCTGACTGACTTTTTCTTCTGTTGCACAGTATTTGGAAAATCACGAGGTCATCATTTTCACGGCAGATAACCCAAAAGGAAAAGCCTCGACTTTGGCATGACTGAAGTAATCATGCTGAGTCCACAAATACACACACGGGCAGTTCCTCTACTTTGCAGAGCCCATTTGATGATTCCAGAAGGGCACAAAGCAACAATAAGGACGGAAAGATTGATGTGTGTTACACAAATGAAGGTCAATAGGGAGTCGATGGGCTGCGGGTACCATTTGTCTACTTAACACTGTCAATGGAAGTGTGCGCTAAATCACCTGCATGCACACAGAATCGCAGTGACCAAGAGAGATGTATAGACACACACTTGCACTTTTTATAGGTGAGAAAGGACATGGGATCATTAAGCGCTGCACCTAATCACCGCCCATCATTCCCACCTCATCAATGAGTGATGTTGTGAGCACAATCAATCAAAAAGTATAAAAAATGACCCAGACTAGGGACTTTGAATTACCCCCTAGAGCTATAGGGAAAAACTGGAGAGCACAAGCAGAGGGCAAATAAAATACCGGGAGAGAGAAACATGCGTTGACACTGGCAGGCTTCAATTAAGATAACAATGTTCTCATTTAATCCACAGTAAGTGTTTGGATAAGACAGAGGTAGGGGTAGGAAAGGATTAAAAAAAAAAACCTGAGTGGAAGAGAGAGAGCTGAGGAAGGAAACAGTAAGAGAGAGACAGGGAGACAGAGTGGGAGCCGGAGAGGGAGGGAGCGGAGAAGGGGGTGCACTGCAATGCAGACACCTTTTGGCGTCGGCAGACGTGCACGCTCTCCAGCCATGCGTGTGGTAGCAGTGTGTGTCTGGATCTGCTGCCACTGACTCACCTTTCTTCCATGACTAAAACACCATAAATGCATGTTTTTTTTTTTTTGGGGGGGGGGGGCTCAGAATCGAATCCTCTCTACACAGCCCAGTAAAACGTGGTAGTGTCATGTGCTACAGCTTAAAAACGAGCTAACTCATTGATTAGTCAATAAACAGGAAATTATAAGTTATATTAAGTCATTTCTCAAGCAAACATGCCCCAAGTTAGCTTGTTCCAACCTCTTGGATGTTAGGATTTTCTGCATATCTCTGTTTAAAATCAGTGTAAAGTCAAAAAAAATTGAGTTTTGGACTGTTAGTTGGACAAAACAGCAATATAAAGACATTACTTTGGCAAAAAAATAATGAATTTTCAGACTACGATGAATCAATAAGGAAGATAATTGTCCATTGCAGCAATGTTATGTTCTTCCATTCAATGCTGCCCCACATTATTGACAACATACTGTACTACTAGGACATCTCTAGGGCATGTTTGCACGGAGCGGTCTAATGACACAGGGGCCGAACAGTGAGTAATGCGTTGCTATAGGAAACCTGTCATTAGCGGTTGTTTCTCTCTCAACAGGATAGATCTTGGGGGGGGGGGGGACGGTTTAACAGTCAGACACATGGAGCCGTACATACAATCATAAAACCTATGTATTTCCTAGGGGAAGACACTAAATCACACAGTACCATCCACTGTTAGTGTAGTCCTGAAACCATCAGCTGACTCATAAATCAGTCGATGGAAGTCATTTATCAAGCATTTGCTGGTTCCAGCTTGTCATATGTGTGGATTTGCTGCATTTCTCTGATTTAGGGCGTTTTGGACTTTTAGTTAGTCAAATCACGCAATTTGAAGATGTCATCTCAGCCTAAGGGTAATCGTGTTGGACATTCTTTGCTAGTTTTTGACCTTTTTTTTTCAATTAATGAAAATGAATCCTTCTTCGTAGCCTTGATTTATATGCTTACGCAGTCACATGTTTGTGAGCATATGAATGCATTTGCAAATGAACAGACTGAGCTATAAATCCCCTGATCCCAGATTTGATATCTTGTCACCATGTGTACATGTATTGTACAATTGTATGCAGAAAAAACATGAATTAGAACCAATTGTAACAATGTAAAACCAGCAGAAAAATCGGCATGTTTTCAATCCCATACTCAGGTCCTGGACCTCTCCACTCACCATGTGTATGGGCGTGCTGGTCAAATCCCTCTCAGTGACCAGTCGGTCCTGGTCCGTGACGTACAGGCCTTTCTGGGCCAGGGCCTGGATGACAGCGTTGTGTCCCAGTAGAGGTTTGACAGCATCGCTGCGGAGGATCAGGCTTCCCGCCCGGCAGTAGAGCTCTGCAGACTGGAGCAGGCAGGCCACCGGAGGCTTCAGGTGCTCCTGGTTGTACTGGTCCCTGTATAAAGGCTCGGCCAGCTCTTCTGGAACTGCATCTGAGCAGAGAGAAAGACACAGAAATGAAGAGGGCGCCCTAGGTTACAGATGATATTCTATGACCTAACCCTAACTATAACCCTAACCATAACCCATCATCCACACTGAATGCATGTAGACAATCAAAAAACACTATGCTGTTTTTTCTCTATTTCATGCCTTTGTTATTGTTGCTATGGCTCCCGTTCATTGTAGCTCAGAGCCTCGCCATCGTGCCCACAACCTGCTCAAAGCTTGTTGCGTACATACAGTACACTAACACACACACAGATACAGAAAAGACTTCATACACCACAAAACCTCCTGAGCTACAGTATATTTTCACTGAAAAATAAAAGAAAATGAGTCACTCTGAGCCGTAAGGTCAGTTAGCGGTAGAAGTTCTCAGGCAGTTGTCACTATTATAAGCGCACCAATGTCATGTGTCTATTGTTGGTCCTTATCTTACTGATGATCCACACATGACATCTTGTGAGCACAAAGCCACAGTGTGTGTGTGTGTGTGTGTCAAGTTTGTGTGTAGGTGGAATTGGATTTTGCAAAGGATAGAGTAGCTTCTAATCCCGTTACCTTGTCAAGTAAATTTGATTTGAAGAAAATAGCTGGACAGACACGTGCACGCGTACATACAGAATTACACTTTAGGGCTTTCTTCATCATACTTTGTTGATAACCACGTTGTGACTTAACGTTATACTAGACAAGTCATCAATCTGTCATCTGTGCACCTCTAGCCCATCACTTTAGTCAGACAAGACTTGTATAGGAATGTGTGTGTGTGTGTGTGTGTGTGTGTGTGTGTGTGTGTGTGTGTGACACTTAAGTAACACTCGAGTATAAGTGTGTATTACTGGTGCATGGGGTCATTTCCTCTCTGCCTGCCTCTGAATCACGCTGAAAAAAACAAAAGGACCATAAAGGAATGTATCTTAAAGCTACAGCTTTCTGCTTTTTAATGCTCAGAAATAACAACACTGTAGAGACAAAACAACATAATGAAATTAAATATTTAAAGCTCAAACACCATTAAACCTTGGTAGTTTTCCAGTGGCTGTGTGGTTAGTGCAGCCCTGCTATGTCCCAGCGCCAGCTGATGAAAATAGATCATGAAAACCACATCAACATCTAGTGTTTAACCAGTCTTGCGTCTTTTCACAGCTATTAAATCGATCCAATGAGAATGTGAGATTGTCTATAAAGTTGACTAATGGAGCTGTACTTAAAGAAGCCTCACATTTGGTAATTTAAGCAACATTTGTGTGAATTTATTTGGATTCTTTTGTTAGAAATGGTGACTTACAGTCCACTCTTTAAAGAGAGAAATCCCTCAGAAACTATTGAAAAAGATACAAGCTAGGTAAGCTAGGTTTTAGGTAATGGAAGTTTGCACTTTGTGTTTAATCAGATGACCTTTAATCTCCGAGGTTAGGAAAGTTAGGTTTCTAACGACATAATATAAATCGAAGAGCAGGCTACAATAGAACAGACAGCAAGTTTTTATAGAGATGAAAATCTGCCTTGTCAAGTAAAAACCAAGTTAGTTAGCCTCTTCTCGCTAAGCGTAGCTCCTATCGCGCCATTTTAATGCTACGAAGCACTCACCAGCCGTTAAGCATTCCATTGACTGCCATTCATTTTGCCGCCATTTTGACAGCAACAACAACTTTACATCTGAAGCATTTAAAGAATCTATTCGTCTGTTGTTTATTTCTAAACAAACACGACAATGTATGAAAGGCTCCATTACCTTGTAGCTCATGTTATGGCTCCGTAGCAGACGCTTTTGTAAAAATAGGCTAACGGTTGGGTCATAACCACGCGGCTTAGCGGCCCATAGCCAACAAACCACCGTATTGTCTGGAGAAGCTCGCAGACAGTTTGGACTTCCATCAGCTGTTTAGGTTTAATTACTACTGTTAACTAGCATTTTAGCTAGCAATAATTAGCCTGTGTCTATGTTATCGCCTTACATATACCTACGTTTTCCGTCTCTGCTGATTGGGAATGATTGAGATTTCTCTTGCACGGCTACCAGAAGACTTACAACTTTCAGGCACGTTGCTCACGTCACATCTACGTTGTCAAGCTCAGTTGGAGGCTGCGCAGTAACGCTCAGCCATCACTGGAAAAGAGCTTCTAATAGACTTCACTGGTCTATTAGAACAACAGGATCTGTTGGTCTATTCCTTTAACTGTCTATGGTAAAAACCCTCTCCTTTGTGATGGCCATCAAACAGGAAACAGACAGGAAGTAGCTGCCACAGGAAGACCCGGCATGGAGAAGACTGCTCCCATGGAGACCCCCGGGATCACAGCTCAGCATAAATACGTCCCGGTCAGCAGTGTTTATCTCTGCTGGCTAACTGCTCGTTGTTAAAAAATAATAATAAAAAATCAGTTAACAAACTGGGTTGCCAACTGGTAGTACATTTAGAGAATAGGTTATTAGTTCATAAGTTTTGGCTTATATGTTGTTAGTACGTGGTGTTGGCTTACTGTTCATTTGAAATAGTGCTGATCTCCCAATTTAAACAGATTGTTATCATGTAATGTACTAGATCATTTAAAAACACACACACACACACACACACACACACACACACACACAACTTTAAACCTGCAATAACTTTTTGGCCATTTGAATGCACCTGAAAGAAGTTGTGAACGCACCATTGACATAATATACACTTTTTAAAGGTTACATGCCGCGAAAATGTCCCTTTAAGAGTTTTTTTAACATTAATGTAAAATATATAAATAAGGACCAGGTCTACAGAACAGGACATGTTATACTGGTAGGGACAGTATAACATATATAAATAAAGATAACAGGACACAACTTTTCTTTCTATTCTCTGATTCGTTCCGTTTAGTTGTCTCAGCCTATTTCTTCACTTACTCTCATGCTATTGAAATACGCACCCACCTGGTGCGGTCCATAGGGTTCGTCACGTAGTGGCCCCGTGCGCTCACGTGCACTAACATGTGCAAGTGGCACGGTAACTGGCCAATGAAACATGATCATTGTAGTGTTGCAAGCTCTAAATCAAACACAACTAAGCCACACAGCCAACGGACGGGACGCAGCGCTCCACAAAATAAACAAAATATTGCGTACTTGTCGCAGCACTTTCGACATATTGTGATAACGATCTTGACGATGATTGAGTCAATCTATCTTGCACACCTCGATATAATATTGCACAACGAGATTTTGCAATAACAATATTGAGTCAATATATCTTGCACACCTCAATATAATACTGCTCAACGTGATATTGCGATAACAATATTGAGTCAATATAATCTTGCACCCTTCGATATAATATTGCTATATATTATATTATATGGGATATTGGTTTTCCCCACCCCTAAAAGTATGTTCCCGACCCTCTTTACCAAGCTGATGTGTGGTGAGCGTCTGGCATCGTAAGGCTACAACGCATCACCCAGGTACGTTCTACAAGTTGGTGGTGTTAGAGAGTCCCCCGAAGCGCTTTGAGTGTCTATGATAAAGCGCTACATAAATGGAATTAATTAATGAAGTCCCTCAGTTCAGGGGAGGAGTATGCATGTTTTCACTCGAGACACTACACCATCTGATTTCACTGTTCCTTCATACTGTAGCTTTAGAAGTGAAGCAGAATCCTCTCCTGGCTCTTCATGGTCTGTTATCCTCTTGGTTTTAAGAGACACTGACAGAGTTGAAGAATTGCATTTACAACCATTAGCTCAGCGTAAAAACTTGAGACTTTAAAAGACCTAACTTTTTATCAGTGCACACCTAAATCAATTCAGCTGTTATCCTAATAAATTGACTTTTTTTGCTCCGTATAACTGTTAAAATACATGCAACTAGTCTCTCCTAATTTAAATGCAGCTCAACGTAAATTCTTTCAGGAAGACCTAATTTAATCACTGGAATCAAGTATTGGAGGCGTTCACCTTCCTGCTTAACCAATCAGAATCATGCACAAATAGCAAGGGCCAATCACAGAGTCGCAACCCTGCTTTTAAAAAGCTGTTTCTCCCTTTGCTATCAGCTGTCGTTGCAGGCAAAGAGTGCAACCCTCCACCCCCCCTTTCCACCTCCAGTCATCTACTCCAGCTGACCGGTCCAGAGCCTCCTTCGGTCTGGTCTTCGGGCTACTTCGTCGCCACCACCGGTGTCTAGATTCCATCGGGGGGGCTGATGATTCTCTACCCCTATGTACTGTAGATATACGAAAGATTCGTATAGCGGTGGAGTCTAATCGCCAAAGACTTTTATTGAGCTGTACAATAAACCTCATTAGCATATCTGCAAACGTGTCTCTCCTGATTGAATTGTCATCTTCTGAATCCGCTAAATGAAATGTGTAGGTGACCTGTTGTGACGCAGGTTACATCGCTGCTGTGATGCGAGTGATACAGCCAAATCCAGCCAGAATCATTGTGGTGTCTGTGCTCCATTTGATAATCACCCTTTGGTGTAAACTCACCATTTTGTTTTGATTAAATACATAAATTACAACTGCATGCTGCTGCAGTGCAGTTACACTGAGGAACCAACGCCGAGGTAAACAAATGGCAGACAGTGACCAGCTACATTAGTCCCAAGAGAACAAAAATCAATGCTTCTCATGCATTGATTGGTAAAGCCCTCCTCCACTCAAACATGTGTTTCACTTATAGTTACTTCACTTGGATGTTTGAGCGTGCAGATACGATACGTGAAAACATATTTATATTTATCTGCTCAAGCTGGAAAGGTTATCTGTGCTCACTTAACACAATCCAGTAGTGCTTCAAAATGCAACGTGAAACTTCCAGCAAACACACAGGCACCC